>NW_027490270.1:464054-689322 GCF_050948175.1 Xylocopa sonorina | reverse complement strand
AGAGAATGTAGATGCGACACTTCCATGCTAGGAAATAGCATTTGCAGATGTCAACGCATCGTAGCTATAGGGTTCTAATGCATCTTTAAATGCGATATCACATCTCGCTTCCATGTTTAGTGATAAGGTATAATATTCATTGCGAAGTGTCATGCATACCTCGTACTCACATCACAAGAATGTAAATGCGACACTTCCATGCTAGGAAATAGCGTTTGCAGATGTCTACGTATCGTAGCAATAGAGTTCTAATGCTTCTTAAAGGAGATGTCGCATCTCACTGCTATGTTTCATTATAAGATATTATATTCATTATGGAGTGTTATGTATACCTCGTATTCACTTCATAAGAATGTAAATGCGACCCTTCCATGCTAGGAAATAGCGTTTGCAGATGTCTACGTATCGTAGCAATAGAGTTCTAATGCTTCTTAGAACGCGATATCGCATCTCACTCCTATGTTTCACGATAAGATATAATATTCATTGCGAAGTGTCATGTATACCTCGTATTCGCTTCAAAAGAATGTAAATGCGACACTTCCTTGCTAGGAAATAGCGTTTCCAAATGACCACGTATCGAAAGAATAGAGTTCTAATACTTCTTAAAACGAGATGTCGCATCTCCTTTCTATGTTTCATGATAAGATATAATATTCATTGTGGAGTGTCATGTATACCTCGTACTCACATCACAAGAATGTAGATGCGACACTTCCATGCTAGGAAATAGCATTTGCAGATGTAAACGCATCGTAGCTATAGAGTTCTAATGCTTCTTTAAATGCGATATCGCATCTCACTTCTATGTTTCACGATAAGATATAATATTCATTGCGAAGTGTCATGCATACCTCGTACTCACATCACAAGAATGTAAATGCGACACTTCCATGCTAGGAAATAGCGTTTGCAGATGTCTACGTATCGTAGCAATAGAGTTCTAATGCTTCTTAAAGGAGATGTCGCATCTCACTGCTATGTTTCATTATAAGATATTATATTCATTATGGAGTGTTATGTATACCTCGTATTCACTTCATAAGAATGTAAATGCGACCCTTCCATGCTAGGAAATAGCGTTTGCAGATGTCTACGTATCGTAGCAATAGAGTTCTAATGCTTCTTAGAACGCGATATCGCATCTCACTCCTATGTTTCACGATAAGATATAATATTCATTGCGAAGTGTCATGTATACCTCGTATTCGCTTCAAAAGAATGTAAATGCGACACTTCCTTGCTAGGAAATAGCGTTTCCAAATGACCACGTATCGAAAGAATAGAGTTCTAATACTTCTTAAAACGAGATGTCGCATCTCCTTTCTATGTTTCATGATAAGATATAATATTCATTGTGGAGTGTCATGTATACCTCGTACTCACATCACAAGAATGTAGATGCGACACTTCCATGCTAGGAAATAGCATTTGCAGATGTAAACGCATCGTAGCTATAGAGTTCTAATGCTTCTTTAAATGCGATATCGCATCTCACTTCTATGTTTCACGATAAGATATAATATTCATTGCGAAGTGTCATGTATACCTCGTATTCGCTTCAAAAGAATGTAAATGCGACACTTCCTTGCTAGGAAATAGCGTTTCCAAATGACCACGTATCGAAAGAATAGAGTTCTAATACTTCTTAAAACGAGATGTCGCATCTCATTTCTATGTTTCATGATAAGATATAATATTCATTGTGGAGTGTTATGTATACCTCGAGTTCACTTCAAAAGAATGTAAGTGCGACACTTCCTTGCTAGGAAATAACATTTGCAAATGTCGGCGTATCATAGCAATAGAGTTCTAATGCTTCTTAAAACCAGATGTCGCATTTCATTTCTATGTTTCGTGATAAGATGTAATATTCATTGTGGACTGTTATGTATACATCGTATTCACATCAAAAGAATGTAAATGCGACACTTCCTTGCTAGGAAATAACATTTGCAGATGTCTACGCATCGTAGCAATAGAGTTCTAGTGCTCCTTAAATCGCGATATCGCATCTCACTTCTATGTTTCGAGATAAGATATAATATTCATTGCGTAGGGTTATGTATACCTCGTATTATCTTCAAAAGAATGTAAATGCGGCATTTCCATGCTAGGTAATAGCGTTTGCAGATGTTTACGTACCGTAGCAGTAGAGTTCTAATGCTTCTTAAAACGCGATATCGCATCTCACTGCTATGTTTCATGATAATATATAATATTCATTGCGAAGTGTCATGTATACGTCGTATTCACTTCAAGAGAATGTAAATGCGACACTTGCATGCTAGGAAATAGCGTTTGCAGATGTCTACGTACCGTAGCAATAGAGTTCTAATTCTTCTTAAAACGCGATATCGCATCTCACTTCTAAGTTTCATGATAAGATATAATATTCATTGCGAAGTATCATGTATACCTCGTATTCACTTCAGAAGAATGTAAATGCGGCACTTTCATGCTAGGAAATAGCGTTTGCAGATGTCTACGTATCGTAGCAATAGAGTTCTAATGCTTCTTAGAACGCGATATCGCATCACACTCCTATGTTTCACGATAAGATATAATATTCATTGCGAAGTGTCATGTATACCTCGTATTCGCTTCAAAAGAATGTAAGTGCGACATTTCCTTGCTAGGAAATATTGTTTGCAGATGTCTACGTATCGTAGCAATAGAGTTCTAATGCATCTTAGAACGAGAAGTCGTATTTCATTTCTATGTTTCGTAACAGGTTATAACATTCATTGTGGAATGTTATGTATACCTCGTATTCGCTTCAAAAGAATGTAAATGCGACACTTCCATGCTAGGAAACAGCGTTTGCAGATGTCTACGTATCATAGCAATATAGTTCTAATGCTTCTTAAAGCGCGATATCGCATCTCACTACTATGTTTCATGATAAGTTGTAGTAATCATTGCGAAGTGTCATCTATACCTCGTATTCACATCAAAAGAATGTAAATGCGACACTTCCATGCTAGGAAATAGCGTTTGCAGATGTCTACGTATCGCAGCAATAGAGTTCTAATGCTTTTTAAAACGCCATATCGCATCTCACTTCTATGTTTCATGATAAGATATAATATTCATTGCGAAGTGTCATGTACACCTCGTACTCACATCACAAGAATGTGGATGCGACACTTCCATGCTAGGAAATAGCATTTGCAGATGTCAACGCATCGTAGCTATAGAGTTCTAATGCTTCTTTAAATGCGATATCGCATCTCTCTTCCATGTTTAGTGATAAGGTATAATATTCATTGCGAAGTGTCATGCATACCTCGTATTCACTTCATAAGAATGTAAATGCGACCCTTCCATGCTAGGAAATAGCGTTTGCAGATGTCTACGTATCGTAGCAATAGAGTTCTAATGCTTCTTAGAACGCGATATCGCATCTCACTCCTATGTTTCACGATAAGATATAATATTCATTGCGAAGTGTCATGTATACCTCGTATTCGCTTCAAAAGAATGTAAATGCGACACTTCCTTGCTAGGAAATAGCGTTTCCAAATGACCACGTATCGAAAGAATAGAGTTCTAATACTTCTTAAAACGAGATGTCGCATCTCATTTCTATGTATCATGATAAGATATAATATTCATTGTGGAGTGTTATGTATACCTCGAGTTCACTTCAAAAGAATGTAAGTGCGACACTTCCTTGCTAGGAAATAACATTTGCAAATGTCGGCGTATCATAGCAATAGAGTTCTAATGCTTCTTAAAATCAGATGTCGCATTTCATTTCTATGTTTCGTGATAAGATGTAATATTCATTGTGGACTGTTATGTATACATCGTATTCACATCAAAAGAATGTAAATGCGACACTTCCTTGCTAGGAAATAACATTTGCAGATGTCTACGCATCGTAGCAATAGAGTTCTAGTGCTCCTTAAATCGCGATATCGCATCTCACTTCTATGTTTCGAGATAAGATATAATATTCATTGCGTAGGGTTATGTATACCTCGTATTATCTTCAAAAGAATGTAAATGCGGCATTTCCATGCTAGGTAATAGCGTTTGCAGATGTTTACGTACCGTAGCAGTAGAGTTCTAATGCTTCTTAAAACGCGATATCGCATCTCACTGCCATGTTTCATGATAATATATAATATTCATTGCGAAGTGTCATGTATACGTCGTATTCACTTCAAGAGAATGTAAATGCGACACTTGCATGCTAGGAAATAGCGTTTGCAGATGTCTACGTACCGTAGCAATAGAGTTCTAATTCTTCTTAAAACGCGATATCGCATCTCACTTCTAAGTTTCATGATAAGATATAATATTCATTGCGAAGTATCATGTATACCTCGTATTCATTTCAGAAGAATGTAAATGCGGCACTTCCATGCTAGGAAATAGCGTTTGCAGATGTCTACGTATCGCAGCAGTAGAGTTCTAATGCTTCTTAAAATGAGAAGTCGTATTTCATTTCTACGTTTCGTAATAAGATATAATATTCATTGTGTAATGTTATGTATACCTCGTATTCACTTCAATGGAATGTAAGTGCGACATTTCCTTGCTAGGAAATATTGTTTGCAGATGTCTACGTATCGTAGCAATAGAGTTCTAATGCTTCTTAGAACGAGAAGTCGTATTTCATTTCTATGTTTCGTAACAGGTTATAACATTCATTGTGGAATGTTATGTATACCTCGTATTCGCTTCAAAAGAATGTAAATGCGACACTTCCATGCTAGGAAACAGCGTTTGCAGATGTCTACGTATCATAGCAATATAGTTCTAATGCTTCTTAAAGCGCGATATCGCATCTCACTACTATGTTTCATGATAAGTTGTAGTAATCATTGCGAAGTGTCATCTATACCTCGTATTCACATCAAAAGAATGTAAATGCGACACTTACATGCTAGGTAATAGCGTTTGCAGATGTCAACGCATCGTAGCAATAGAGGTCTAATGCTTCTTTAAACGCAGATGTCTACGTATATTAGCAATAGAGTTCTAACGCTTCTCAAAACGCGATATCGCATCTCATTCCTATGTTTCATTATAAGATATAATACTCATTGCGAACTGTCATGTATACCTCGTATTCACTCCAAAAGAATGTAAATGCGACACTTCCATGCTAGGAAATAGCGTTTGCAGATGTCTACGTATCGCAGCAATAGAGTTCTAATGCTTTTTAAAACGCCATATCGCATCTCGCTTCCATGTTTAGTGATAAGGTATAATATTCATTGCGAAGTGTCATGCATACCTCGTACTCACATCACAAGAATGTAAATGCGACACTTCCATGCTAGGAAATAGCGTTTGCAGATGTCTACGTATCGTAGCAATAGAGTTCTAATGCTTCTTAAAGGAGATGTCGCATCTCACTGCTATGTTTCATTATAAGATATTATATTCATTATGGAGTGTTATGTGTACCTCGTATTCACTTCATAAGAATGTAAATGCGACCCTTCCATGCTAGGAAATAGCGTTTGCAGATGTCTACGTATCGTAGCAATAGAGTTCTAATGCTTCTTAGAACGCGATATCGCATCTCACTTCTATGTTTCACGATAAGATATAATACTCATTGCGAACTGTCATGTATACCTCGTATTCACTCCAAAAGAATGTAAATGCGACACTTCCATGCTAGGAAATAGCGTTTGCAGATGTCTACGTATCGCAGCAATAGAGTTCTAATGCTTTTTAAAACGCCATATCGCATCTCATTTCTATGTTTCATGATAAGGTATAATATTCATTGTGGAGTGTCATGTATACCTCGTACTCACATCACAAGAATGTAGATGCGACACTTCCATGCTAGGAAATAGCATTTGCAGATGTCAACCCATCGTAGCTATAGAGTTCTAATGCTTCTTTAAATGCGATATCGCATCTCACTTCTATGTTTCACGATAAGATATAATATTCACTGCGAAGTGTCATGTATACGTCGTATTCACTTCAGAAGAATGTAAATGCGGCACTTCAATGCTAGGAAATAGCGTTTGCAGATGTCTACGTATCGTAGCAGTAGAGTTCTAACGCTTCTTAAAATGAGAAGTCGTATTTCATTTCTACGTTTCGTAATAAGATATAATATTCATTGCGTAATGTTATGTATACCTCGTATTCACTTCAATGGAATGTAAGTGCGACATTTCCTTGCTAGGAAATAGAGTTTGCAGGTGTCTACGTATATTAGCAATAGAGTTCTAATGCTTCTCAAAATGCGATATAGCACCTCATTCCTATGTTTCATGATAAGAAGTAATATTCATTGCGAAGTGTCATGTATATCTCGTATTCACTTCAAAGGAATGTAAATGCGACACTTCCATGCTAGGAAGTAGCGTTTGCAGATGTCTACATATCGTAGCAATAGAGTTCTAATGCTGCTTAAAACGAGATGTCGCAATTTCATTTCTATGTTTCGTAATAAGATATAATATTCATTATGGATTGTTATGTATACCTCGTACTCACTTCAAAAGAATGTAAATGCGACACTTCCATGCTAGGAAATAGCGTTTGCAGATGTCTACGTATCCTAGCAATAGAGTTCTAATGCTTCTTAAAACGAGATGTCGCATCTCATTTCTATGTTTCATGTTCAGATATAATATTCATTGCGAAGTGTCATGTATACTTCGTATTCACATGACAGGAATGTAAATGCGACGCTTCCATGCTAGGAAATAGCGTTTGCAGATGTCTACGTATCGTAGCAATAGTGTTCTAATGCTTCTTAAAACGAGATGCCGCGTCTCATTTCTATGTTTCAGGATAAGATATAGTATTCAGTGCCAAGTGTTATGTATACTTCATATTCACTTCAAAAGTATGTAAGTGCGACACTTCCTTGCTAGGAAATAGCGTTTCCAGACGACTACGTATGGAAATAATAGAGTTCTAATACATCTTAAAACGAGATGTCGCATCGCATTTCTATGTTTCATGAAAAGATATAATATTCATTGCGAAGTGTCATGTATACCTCGATTTCACTACACAAGAATGTAAATGCGACACTTCCATGTTAGGAAATATTGTTTGCAGATGTCTACGTACCGTAAAAATAGAGTTCTAATGCTTCTTAAAACGCGATATCGCATCTCACCTCTATGTTTCATGATAAGATATAATATTCATTGCGAAGTGTCATGTATACCTCGTATTCACTTCATAAGAATATAAATGCGATACTTGCATGCTAGGAAATAGCGTTTGCAGATGTCTACGTATCGTAGCAATAGAGTTCTAATGCTTCTTAAAACGAGATGTCGCATTTCATTTCTATGCTTCTTGGTAAGATATAATATTCATTGTAGAGTATTATGTATACCTCGTATTCACTTCAAATGAATGTAAATGCGACACATCCTTGCTAGGAAATATTGTTTGCAGATGTCTAAGTATCCTAGCAATAGAGTTCTAGTGCTTCTTAAAACGCGATATCGCATCCCACTGCTATGTTTCATGATAAGATATAATATTCATTATGGAGTGTCATGTATACCTCGTATTCACTTCAAAAGAATGTAAATGCGACACTTCCATGCTAGGAAATAGCGTTTGCAGATGTCTAAGTATCGTAGCAATAGAGTTCTAATGCTTCTTAAAACGCGGTATCGCATCTCACTGCTATGTTTCATGATAAGATATAATATTCATTATGGAGTGTCATGTATACCTCGTATTCACATCAAAAGAATGTAAATGCGACACTTACATGCTAGGAAATACCGTTTGCAGATGTCTACGTATCGCAGCAATAGGGTTCTAATGGTTCTTAGAACGAGATGTCGCATTTGATTTCTATGTTTCGTGGTAAGATATAATATTCATTGTAGAGAGATATGTATACCTCGTATTCACTTCAAAAGAATGTAAATGCGACACTTCCTTGCTAGGAAATATTGTTTGCAGATGTCTACGTATCGTAGCAATAGAGTTTTAATGCTTCTTAAAAAGCGATATCGCATCTCACTTCCATGTTTCATGATAAGATATAATATTCTTTGCGAAGTGTCATGTACACCTCGTATTCACTTCAAAGGAATGTAAATGCGACACTTCCATGCTAGGAAATAGCGTTTGCAGATGTCTACGTATCCTAGCAATAGAGTTCTAATGCTTCTTAAAACGAGATGTCGCATCTCATTTCTATGTTTCATGTTCAGATATAATATTCATTGCGAAGTGTCATGTATACCTCGTATTCACTTCAAAAGGATGTAAATGCGACACTTCCTTGCTAGGAAATAGCGTTTCCAGATGACTACGTGTCGAAACAATAGAGTTCTAATGATTCTTAATATGCCATATAGTATCTCACTTCTATGTTTCACGATAAGATATAATATTCATTGCGAAGTGTCATGTATACCTCGTATTCACTTCAAAAG
Source organism: Xylocopa sonorina (assembly GCF_050948175.1). Classification (NCBI taxonomy): domain Eukaryota; kingdom Metazoa; phylum Arthropoda; class Insecta; order Hymenoptera; family Apidae; genus Xylocopa; species Xylocopa sonorina. The sequence continues at coordinate 680,920 of NW_027490270.1, read as the reverse complement.
AACGCAAATAAGACACTTCCATGCTAGGAAATAGCGTTTGCAGATGTCTACGTATCGTAATAATAGTGTTCTAATGCTTCTTAGAACGCGATATCGGATCTCACTTCTATGTTTCACGACAAGATATAATATTCATTGCGAAGTGTCATGTATACCTCGTATTCACTTCAAAAGAATGTAAATATGACACTTCCATGCTAGGAAATAGCGTTTGCAGATGTCTACGTGTCGTAGCAATAGTGTTCTAATGCTTCTTAAAACGAGATGCCGCATCTCATTTCTATGTATCATGATAAGATATAATATTCAGTGCGAAGTGTCATGTATACCTCGTATTCACTTCATAAGAATATAAATGCGATACTTGCATGCTAGGAAATAGCGTTTGCAGATGTCCACGTATCGTAGCAATAGAGTTCTAATGCTTCTTAGAACGAGAAGTCGTATTTCATTTCTATGTTTCGTAATAGGATATAATATTCATTGTGGAATGTTATGTATACCTCGTATTCGCTTCAAAAGAATGTAAATGCGACACTTCCATGCTAGGAAACAGCGTTTGCAGATGTCTACGTATCGTAGCAAGAGAGTTCTAATGCTTCTTAAAACGCAATATCGCATCTCACTGCTATGTTTCATGATAAGATATAATATTCATTATGGATTGTTATGTATACCTCGTACTCACTTCAAAAGAATGTAAATGCGACCCTTCCATGCTAGGAAATAGCCTTTGCAGATGTTTACGTATCGTAGCAATAGAGTTCTAATGCTTCTTAGAACGCGATATCGCATCTCACTTCCATGTTCCACGATAAGATATAATATTCATTGCGAAGTGTCATGTATACCTCGTATTCGCTTCAAAAGAATGTAAATGCGACACTTCCTTGCTAGGAAATAGCGTTTCCAAATGACCACGTATCGAAAGAATAGAGTTCTAATACTTCTTAAAACGAGATGTCGCATCTCATTTCTATGTTTCATGATAGGGTATAATATTCATTGTGGAGTGTCATGTATACATCGTACTCACATCACAAGAATGTAGATGCGACACTTCCATGCTAGGAAATAGCATTTGCAGATGTCAACGCATCGTAGCTATAGAGTTCTAATGCTTCTTTAAATGCGATATCGCATCTCACTTCTATGTTTCACTATAAGATATAATATTCATTGCGAAGTGTCATGAATACCTCGTATTCGCTTCAAAAGAATGTAAATGCGACACTTCCTTGCTAGGAAATAGCGTTTCCAAATGACCACGTATCGAAAGAATAGAGTTCTAATACTTCTTAAAACGAGATGTCGCATCTCATTTCTATGTTTCATGATAAGATATAATATTCATTGTGGAGTGTTATGTATACCTCGAGTTCACTTCAAAAGAATGTAAGTGCGACACTTCCTTGCTAGGAAATAACATTTGCAGATGTCGGCGTATCATAGCAATAGAGTTCTAATGCTTCTTAAAATGAGATGTCGCATTTCATTTCTATGTTTCGTGATAAGATATAATATTCATTGTGGAGTGTTATGTATACCTCGTATTCACATCAAAAGAATGTAAATGCGACTCTTCTTTGCTAGGAAATAACATTTGCAGATGTCTACGCATCGTAGCAATAGAGTTTTAGTGCTCCTTAAATCGCGATATCGCATCTCACATCTATGTTTCGAGATAAGATATAATATTCATTGCGTAGGGTTATGTATACCTCGTATTCGCTTCAAAAGAATGTAAATACGACACTTCCATGCTAGGAAACAGCGTTTGCAGATGTCTACGTATCGTAGCAAGAGAGTTCTAATGCTTCTTAAAACGCAATATCGCATCTCACTGCTATGTTTCATGATAAGATATAATATTCATTATGGATTGTTATGTATACCTCGTACTCACTTCAAAAGAATGTAAATGCGACACTTCCATGCTAGGAAATAGCGTTTGCAGATGTCTACGTATCCTAGCAATAGAGTTCTAATGCTTCTTAAATCGAGATGTCGCATCTCATTTCTATGTTTCATGTTCAGATATAATATTCATTGCGAAGTGTCATGTATACTTCGTATTCACATGACAGGAATGTAAATGCGACGCTTCCATGCTAGGAAATAGCGTTTACAGATGTCTACGTATCGTAGCAATAGTGTTCTAATGCTTCTTAAAACGAGATGCCGCATCTCACTGCTATGTTTCATTATAAGATATTATATTCATTATGGAGTGTTATGTGTACCTCGTATTCACTTCATAAGAATGTAAATGCGACCCTTCCATGCTAGGAAATAGCGTTTGCAGATGTCTAGGTATCGTAGCAATAGAGTTCTAATGCTTCTTAGAACGCGATATCGCATCTCACTTCTATGTTTCACGATAAGATATAATATTCATTGCGAAGTGTCATGTATACCTCGTATTCGCTTCAAAAGAATGTAAATGCGACACTTCCTTGCTAGGAAATAGCGTTTCCAAATGACCACGTATCGAAAGAATAGAGTTCTAATACTTCTTAAAACGAGATGTCGCATCTCATTTCTATGTATCATGATAAGATATAATATTCATTGTGGAGTGTTATGTATACCTCGAGTTCACTTCAAAAGAATGTAAGTGCGACACTTCCTTGCTAGGAAATAACATTTGCAAATGTCGGCGTATCATAGCAATAGAGTTCTAATGCTTCTTAAAATCAGATGTCGCATTTCATTTCTATGTTTCGTGATAAGATGTAATATTCATTGTGGACTGTTATGTATACATCGTATTCACATCAAAAGAATGTAAATGCGACACTTCCTTGCTAGGAAATAACATTTGCAGATGTCTACGCATCGTAGCAATAGAGTTCTAGTGCTCCTTAAATCGCGATATCGCATCTCACTTCTATGTTTCGAGATAAGATATAATATTCATTGCGTAGGGTTATGTATACCTCGTATTATCTTCAAAAGAATGTAAATGCGGCATTTCCATGCTAGGTAATAGCGTTTGCAGATGTTTACGTACCGTAGCAGTAGAGTTCTAATGCTTCTTAAAACGCGATATCGCATCTCACTGCTATGTTTCATGATAATATATAATATTCATTGCGAAGTGTCATGTATACGTCGTATTCACTTCAAGAGAATGTAAATGCGACACTTGCATGCTAGGAAATAGCGTTTGCAGATGTCTACGTACCGTAGCAATAGAGTTCTAATTCTTCTTAAAACGCGATATCGCATCTCACTTCTAAGTTTCATGATAAGATATAATATTCATTGCGAAGTATCATGTATACCTCGTATTCATTTCAGAAGAATGTAAATGCGGCACTTCCATGCTAGGAAATAGCGTTTGCAGATGTCTACGTATCGCAGCAGTAGAGTTCTAATGCTTCTTAAAATGAGAAGTCGTATTTCATTTCTACGTTTCGTAATAAGATATAATATTCATTGTGTAATGTTATGTATACCTCGTATTCACTTCAATGGAATGTAAGTGCGACATTTCCTTGCTAGGAAATATTGTTTGCAGATGTCTACGTATCGTAGCAATAGAGTTCTAATGCTTCTTAGAACGAGAAGTCGTATTTCATTTCTATGTTTCGTAACAGGTTATAACATTCATTGTGGAATGTTATGTATACCTCGTATTCGCTTCAAAAGAATGTAAATGCGACACTTCCATGCTAGGAAACAGCGTTTGCAGATGTCTACGTATCATAGCAATATAGTTCTAATGCTTCTTAAAGCGCGATATCGCATCTCACTACTATGTTTCATGATAAGTTGTAGTAATCATTGCGAAGTGTCATCTATACCTCGTATTCACATCAAAAGAATGTAAATGCGACACTTACATGCTAGGTAATAGCGTTTGCAGATGTCAACGCATCGTAGCAATAGAGGTCTAATGCTTCTTTAAACGCAGATGTCTACGTATATTAGCAATAGAGTTCTAACGCTTCTCAAAACGCGATATCGCATCTCATTCCTATGTTTCATTATAAGATATAATACTCATTGCGAACTGTCATGTATACCTCGTATTCACTCCAAAAGAATGTAAATGCGACACTTCCATGCTAGGAAATAGCGTTTGCAGATGTCTACGTATCGCAGCAATAGGGTTCTAATGCTTTTTAAAACGCCATATCGCATCTCGCTTCCATGTTTAGTGATAAGGTATAATATTCATTGCGAAGTGTCATGCATACCTCGTACTCACATCACAAGAATGTAAATGCGACACTTCCATGCTAGGAAATAGCGTTTGCAGATGTCTACGTATCGTAGCAATAGAGTTCTAATGCTTCTTAAAGGAGATGTCGCATCTCACTGCTATGTTTCATTATAAGATATTATATTCATTATGGAGTGTTATGTGTACCTCGTATTCACTTCATAAGAATGTAAATGCGACCCTTCCATGCTAGGAAATAGCGTTTGCAGATGTCTACGTATCGTAGCAATAGAGTTCTAATGCTTCTTAGAACGCGATATCGCATCTCACTTCTATGTTTCACGATAAGATATAATACTCATTGCGAACTGTCATGTATACCTCGTATTCACTCCAAAAGAATGTAAATGCGACACTTCCATGCTAGGAAATAGCGTTTGCAGATGTCTACGTATCGCAGCAATAGAGTTCTAATGCTTTTTAAAACGCCATATCGCATCTCATTTCTATGTTTCATGATAAGGTATAATATTCATTGTGGAGTGTCATGTATACCTCGTACTCACATCACAAGAATGTAGATGCGACACTTCCATGCTAGGAAATAGCATTTGCAGATGTCAACCCATCGTAGCTATAGAGTTCTAATGCTTCTTTAAATGCGATATCGCATCTCACTTCTATGTTTCACGATAAGATATAATATTCACTGCGAAGTGTCATGTATACGTCGTATTCACTTCAGAAGAATGTAAATGCGGCACTTCAATGCTAGGAAATAGCGTTTGCAGATGTCTACGTATCGTAGCAGTAGAGTTCTAACGCTTCTTAAAATGAGAAGTCGTATTTCATTTCTACGTTTCGTAATAAGATATAATATTCATTGCGTAATGTTATGTATACCTCGTATTCACTTCAACGGAATGTAAGTGCGACATTTCCTTGCTAGGAAATAGAGTTTGCAGGTGTCTACGTATATTAGCAATAGAGTTCTAATGCTTCTCAAAATGCGATATAGCACCTCATTCCTATGTTTCATGATAAGAAGTAATATTCATTGCGAAGTGTCATGTATATCTCGTATTCACTTCAAAGGAATGTAAATGCGACACTTCCATGCTAGGAAGTAGCGTTTGCAGATGTCTACATATCGTAGCAATAGAGTTCTAATGCTGCTTAAAACGAGATGTCGCAATTTCATTTCTATGTTTCGTAATAAGATATAATATTCATTATGGATTGTTATGTATACCTCGTACTCACTTCAAAAGAATGTAAATGCGACACTTCCATGCTAGGAAATAGCGTTTGCAGATGTCTACGTATCCTAGCAATAGAGTTCTAATGCTTCTTAAAACGAGATGTCGCATCTCATTTCTATGTTTCATGTTCAGATATAATATTCATTGCGAAGTGTCATGTATACTTCGTATTCACATGACAGGAATGTAAATGCGACGCTTCCATGCTAGGAAATAGCGTTTGCAGATGTCTACGTATCGTAGCAATAGTGTTCTAATGCTTCTTAAAACGAGATGCCGCGTCTCATTTCTATGTTTCAGGATAAGATATAGTATTCAGTGCCAAGTGTTATGTATACTTCATATTCACTTCAAAAGTATGTAAGTGCGACACTTCCTTGCTAGGAAATAGCGTTTCCAGACGACTACGTATGGAAATAATAGAGTTCTAATACATCTTAAAACGAGATGTCGCATCGCATTTCTATGTTTCATGAAAAGATATAATATTCATTGCGAAGTGTCATGTATACCTCGATTTCACTACACAAGAATGTAAATGCGACACTTCCATGTTAGGAAATATTGTTTGCAGATGTCTACGTACCGTAAAAATAGAGTTCTAATGCTTCTTAAAACGCGATATCGCATCTCACCTCTATGTTTCATGATAAGATATAATATTCATTGCGAAGTGTCATGTATACCTCGTATTCACTTCATAAGAATATAAATGCGATACTTGCATGCTAGGAAATAGCGTTTGCAGATGTCTACGTATCGTAGCAATAGAGTTCTAATGCTTCTTAAAACGAGATGTCGCATTTCATTTCTATGTTTCTTGGTAAGATATAATATTCATTGTAGAGTATTATGTATACCTCGTATTCACTTCAAATGAATGTAAATGCGACACTTCCTTGCTAGGAAATATTGTTTGCAGATGTCTAAGTATCCTAGCAATAGAGTTCTAGTGCTTCTTAAAACGCGATATCGCATCCCACTGCTATGTTTCATGATAAGATATAATATTCATTATGGAGTGTCATGTATACCTCGTATTCACTTCAAAAGAATGTAAATGCGACACTTCCATGCTAGGAAATAGCGTTTGCAGATGTCTAAGTATCGTAGCAATAGAGTTCTAATGCTTCTTAAAACGCGGTATCGCATCTCACTGCTATGTTTCATGATAAGATATAATATTCATTATGGAGTGTCATGTATACCTCGTATTCACATCAAAAGAATGTAAATGCGACACTTACATGCTAGGAAATACCGTTTGCAGATGTCTACGTATCGCAGCAATAGGGTTCTAATGGTTCTTAGAACGAGATGTCGCATTTGATTTCTATGTTTCGTGGTAAGATATAATATTCATTGTAGAGAGATATGTATACCTCGTATTCACTTCAAAAGAATGTAAATGCGACACTTCCTTGCTAGGAAATATTGTTTGCAGATGTCTACGTATCGTAGCAATAGAGTTTTAATGCTTCTTAAAAAGCGATATCGCATCTCACTTCCATGTTTCATGATAAGATATAATATTCTTTGCGAAGTGTCATGTACACCTCGTATTCACTTCAAAGGAATGTAAATGCGACACTTCCATGCTAGGAAATAGCGTTTGCAGATGTCTACGTATCCTAGCAATAGAGTTCTAATGCTTCTTAAAACGAGATGTCGCATCTCATTTCTATGTTTCATGTTCAGATATAATATTCATTGCGAAGTGTCATGTATACCTCGTATTCACTTCAAAAGGATGTAAATGCGACACTTCCTTGCTAGGAAATAGCGTTTCCAGATGACTACGTGTCGAAACAATAGAGTTCTAATGATTCTTAATATGCCATATAGTATCTCACTTCTATGTTTCACGATAAGATATAATATTCATTGCGAAGTGTCATGTATACCTCGTATTCACTTCAAAAGAACGCAAATAAGACACTTCCATGCTAGGAAATAGCGTTTGCAGATATCTACGTATCGTAGCAATAGTGTTCTAATGCTTCTTAGAACGCGATATCGGATCTCACTTCTATGTTTCACGACAAGATATAATATTCATTGCGAAGTGTCATGTATACCTCGTATTCACTTCAAAAGAATGTAAATATGACACTTCCATGCTAGGAAATAGCGTTTGCAGATGTCTACGTGTCGTAGCAATAGTGTTCTAATGCTTCTTAAAACGAGATGCCGCATCTCATTTCTATGTTTCATGATAAGATATAATATTCAGTGCGAAGTGTCATGTATACCTCGTATTCACTTCATAAGAATATAAATGCGATACTTGCATGCTAGGAAATAGCGTTTGCAGATGTCCACGTATCGTAGCAATAGAGTTCTAATGCTTCTTAGAACGAGAAGTCGTATTTCATTTCTATGTTTCGTAATAGGATATAATATTCATTGTGGAATGTTATGTATACCTCGTATTCGCTTCAAAAGAATGTAAATGCGACACTTCCATGCTAGGAAACAGCGTTTGCAGATGTCTACGTATCGTAGCAAGAGAGTTCTAATGCTTCTTAAAACGCAATATCGCATCTCACTGCTATGTTTCATGATAAGATATAATATTCATTATGGATTGTTATGTATACCTCGTACTCACTTCAAAAGAATGTAAATGCGACCCTTCCATGCTAGGAAATAGCCTTTGCAGATGTTTACGTATCGTAGCAATAGAGTTCTAATGCTTCTTAGAACGCGATATCGCATCTCACTTCCATGTTCCACGATAAGATATAATATTCATTGCGAAGTGTCATGTATACCTCGTATTCGCTTCAAAAGAATGTAAATGCGACACTTCCTTGCTAGGAAATAGCGTTTCCAAATGACCACGTATCGAAAGAATAGAGTTCTAATACTTCTTAAAACGAGATGTCGCATCTCATTTCTATGTTTCATGATAGGGTATAATATTCATTGTGGAGTGTCATGTATACATCGTACTCACATCACAAGAATGTAGATGCGACACTTCCATGCTAGGAAATAGCATTTGCAGATGTCAACGCATCGTAGCTATAGAGTTCTAATGCTTCTTTAAATGCGATATCGCATCTCACTTCTATGTTTCACTATAAGATATAATATTCATTGCGAAGTGTCATGAATACCTCGTATTCGCTTCAAAAGAATGTAAATGCGACACTTCCTTGCTAGGAAATAGCGTTTCCAAATGACCACGTATCGAAAGAATAGAGTTCTAATACTTCTTAAAACGAGATGTCGCATCTCATTTCTATGTTTCATGATAAGATATAATATTCATTGTGGAGTGTTATGTATACCTCGAGTTCACTTCAAAAGAATGTAAGTGCGACACTTCCTTGCTAGGAAATAACATTTGCAGATGTCGGCGTATCATAGCAATAGAGTTCTAATGCTTCTTAAAATGAGATGTCGCATTTCATTTCTATGTTTCGTGATAAGATATAATATTCATTGTGGAGTGTTATGTATACCTCGTATTCACATCAAAAGAATGTAAATGCGACTCTTCTTTGCTAGGAAATAACATTTGCAGATGTCTACGCATCGTAGCAATAGAGTTTTAGTGCTCCTTAAATCGCGATATCGCATCTCACTTCTATGTTTCGAGATAAGATATAATATTCATTGCGTAGGGTTATGTATACCTCGTATTCGCATCAAAAGAATGTAAATACTACACTTCCATGCTAGGAAACAGCGTTTGCAGATGTCTACGTATCGTAGCAAGAGAGTTCTAATGCTTCTTAAAACGCAATATCGCATCTCACTGCTATGTTTCATGATAAGATATAATATTCATTATGGATTGTTATGTATACCTCGTACTCACTTCAAAAGAATGTAAATGCGACACTTCCTTGCTAGGAGATAGCGTTTCCAAATGACCACGTATCGAAAGAATAGAGTTCTAATACTTCTTAAAACGAGATGTCGCATCTCATTTCTATGTTTCATGATAAGGTATAATATTCATTGTGGAGTGTCATGTATACCTCGTACTCACATCACAAGAATGTAGATGCGACACTTCCATGCTAGGAAATAGCATTTGCAGATGTCAACCCATCGTAGCTATAGAGTTCTAATGCTTCTTTAAATGCGATATCGCATCTCACTTCTATGTTTCACGATAAGATATAATATTCATTGCGAAGTGTCATGTATACGTCGTATTCACTTCAAAAGAATGTAAATGCGACACTTGCATGCTAGGAAATAGCGTTTGCAGATGTCTACGTATCGCAGCAATAGAGTTCTAATGCTTTTTAAAACGCCATATCGCATCTCACTTCTATGTTTCATGATAAGATATAATATTCATTGCGAAGTGTCATGTACACCTCGTACTCACATCACAAGAATGTGGATGCGACACTTCCATGATAGGAAATAGCATTTGCAGATGTCAACGCATCGTAGCTATAGAGTTCTAATGCTTCTTTAAATGCGATATCGCATCTCACTTCTATGTTTCACGATAAGATATAATATTCATTGCGAAGTGTCATGTATACCTCGTATTCGCTTCAAAAGAATGTAAATGCGACACTTCCTTGCTAGGAAATAGCGTTTCCAAATGACCACGTATCGAAAGAATAGAGTTCTAATACTTCTTAAAACGAGATGTCGCATCTCATTTCTATGTTTCATGATAAGATATAATATTCATTGTGGAGTGTTATGTATACCTCGAGTTCACTTCAAAAGAATGTAAGTGCGACACTTCCTTGCTAGGAAATAACATTTGCAGATGTCGGCGTATCATAGCGATAGAGTTCTAATGCTTCTTAAAATGAGATGTCGCATTTCATTTCTATGTTTCGTGATAAGATATAATATTCATTGTGGAGTGTTATGTATACCTCGTATTCACATCAAAAGAATGTAAATGCGACTCTTCCTTGCTAGGAAATAACATTTGCAGATGTCTACGCATCGTAGCTATAGAGTTCTAGTGCTCCTTAAATCGCGATATCGCATCTCACTTCTATGTTTCGAGATAAGATATAATATTCATTGCGTAGGGTTATGTATACCTCGTATTCACTTCAAAAGAATGTAAATGCGACACTTCCATGCTAGGAAATAGCGTTTGCAGATGTCTAAGTATCGTAGCAATAGAGTTCTAATGCTTCTTAAAACGCGGTATCGCATCTCACTGCTATGTTTCATGATAAGATATAATATTCATTATGGAGTGTCATGTATACCTCGTATTCACATCAAAAGAATGTAAATGCGACACTTACATGCTAGGAAATACCGTTTGCAGATGTCTACGTATCGCAGCAATAGGGTTCTAATGGTTCTTAGAACGAGATGTCGCATTTGATTTCTATGTTTCGTGGTAAGATATAATATTCATTGTAGAGAGATATGTATACCTCGTATTCACTTCAAAAGAATGTAAATGCGACACTTCCTTGCTAGGAAATATTGTTTGCAGATGTCTACGTATCGTAGCAATAGAGTTTTAATGCTTCTTAAAAAGCGATATCGCATCTCACTTCCATGTTTCATGATAAGATATAATATTCTTTGCGAAGTGTCATGTACACCTCGTATTCACTTCAAAGGAATGTAAATGCGACACTTCCATGCTAGGAAATAGCGTTTGCAGATGTCTACGTATCCTAGCAATAGAGTTCTAATGCTTCTTAAAACGAGATGTCGCATCTCATTTCTATGTTTCATGTTCAGATATAATATTCATTGCGAAGTGTCATGTATACCTCGTATTCACTTCAAAAGGATGTAAATGCGACACTTCCTTGCTAGGAAATAGCGTTTCCAGATGACTACGTGTCGAAACAATAGAGTTCTAATGATTCTTAATATGCCATATAGTATCTCACTTCTATGTTTCACGATAAGATATAATATTCATTGCGAAGTGTCATGTATACCTCGTATTCACTTCAAAAGAACGCAAATAAGACACTTCCATGCTAGGAAATAGCGTTTGCAGATATCTACGTATCGTAGCAATAGTGTTCTAATGCTTCTTAGAACGCGATATCGGATCTCACTTCTATGTTTCACGACAAGATATAATATTCATTGCGAAGTGTCATGTATACCTCGTATTCACTTCAAAAGAATGTAAATATGACACTTCCATGCTAGGAAATAGCGTTTGCAGATGTCTACGTGTCGTAGCAATAGTGTTCTAATGCTTCTTAAAACGAGATGCCGCATCTCATTTCTATGTTTCATGATAAGATATAATATTCAGTGCGAAGTGTCATGTATACCTCGTATTCACTTCATAAGAATATAAATGCGATACTTGCATGCTAGGAAATAGCGTTTGCAGATGTCCACGTATCGTAGCAATAGAGTTCTAATGCTTCTTAGAACGAGAAGTCGTATTTCATTTCTATGTTTCGTAATAGGATATAATATTCATTGTGGAATGTTATGTATACCTCGTATTCGCTTCAAAAGAATGTAAATGCGACACTTCCATGCTAGGAAACAGCGTTTGCAGATGTCTACGTATCGTAGCAAGAGAGTTCTAATGCTTCTTAAAACGCAATATCGCATCTCACTGCTATGTTTCATGATAAGATATAATATTCATTATGGATTGTTATGTATACCTCGTACTCACTTCAAAAGAATGTAAATGCGACCCTTCCATGCTAGGAAATAGCCTTTGCAGATGTTTACGTATCGTAGCAATAGAGTTCTAATGCTTCTTAGAACGCGATATCGCATCTCACTTCCATGTTCCACGATAAGATATAATATTCATTGCGAAGTGTCATGTATACCTCGTATTCGCTTCAAAAGAATGTAAATGCGACACTTCCTTGCTAGGAAATAGCGTTTCCAAATGACCACGTATCGAAAGAATAGAGTTCTAATACTTCTTAAAACGAGATGTCGCATCTCATTTCTATGTTTCATGATAGGGTATAATATTCATTGTGGAGTGTCATGTATACATCGTACTCACATCACAAGAATGTAGATGCGACACTTCCATGCTAGGAAATAGCATTTGCAGATGTCAACGCATCGTAGCTATAGAGTTCTAATGCTTCTTTAAATGCGATATCGCATCTCACTTCTATGTTTCACTATAAGATATAATATTCATTGCGAAGTGTCATGTATACCTCGTATTCGCTTCAAAAGAATGTAAATGCGACACTTCCTTGCTAGGAAATAGCGTTTCCAAATGACCACGTATCGAAAGAATAGAGTTCTAATACTTCTTAAAACGAGATGTCGCATCTCATTTCTATGTTTCATGATAAGATATAATATTCATTGTGGAGTGTTATGTATACCTCGAGTTCACTTCAAAAGAATGTAAGTGCGACACTTCCTTGCTAGGAAATAACATTTGCAGATGTCGGCGTATCATAGCAATAGAGTTCTAATGCTTCTTAAAATGAGATGTCGCATTTCATTTCTATGTTTCGTGATAAGATATAATATTCATTGTGGAGTGTTATGTATACCTCGTATTCACATCAAAAGAATGTAAATGCGACTCTTCCTTGCTAGGAAATAACATTTGCAGATGTCTACGCATCGTAGCAATAGAGTTTTAGTGCTCCTTAAATCGCGATATCGCATCTCACTTCTATGTTTCGAGATAAGATATAATATTCATTGCGTAGGGTTATGTATACCTCGTATTATCTTCAAAAGAATGTAAATGCGGCATTTCCATGCTAGGTAATAGCGTTTGCAGATGTCTACGTACCGTAGCAATAGAGTCCTAATTCTTCTTAAAACGCGATATCGCATCTCACTTCTAAGTTTCATGATAAGATATAATATTCATTGCGAAGTATCATGTATACCTCGTATTCACTTCAGAAGAATGTAAATGCGGCACTTCAATGCTAGGAAATAGCGTTTGCAGATGTCTACGTATCGTAGCAGTAGAGTTCTAATGCTTCTTAAAATGAGAAGTCGTATTTCATTTCTACGTTTCGTAATAAGATATAATATTCATTGTGTAATGTTATGTATACCTCGTATTCACTTCAATGGAATGTAAGTGCGACATTTCCTTGCTAGGAAATAGAGTTTGCAGATGTCTACGTATATTAGCAATAGAGTTCTAATGCTTCTCAAAATGCGATATAGCACCTCATTCCTATGTTTCATGATAAGAAGTAATATTCATTGCGAAGTGTCATGTATATCTCGTATTCACTTCAAAGGAATGTAAATGCGACACTTCCATGCTAGGAAGTAGCGTTTGCAGATGTCTACAGATCGTAGCAATAGAGTTCTAATGCTGCTTAAAACGAGATGTCGCAATTTCATTTCTATGTTTCGTAATAAGATATAATATTCATTGTGGAGTGTTATGTATACCTCGTATTCACTTCAAAAGAATGTAAATGCGACCCTTCCACGCTAGGAAATAGCCTTTGCAGATGTCTACGCATCGTAGCAATAGAGTTCTAATGCTTGTTGGAACGCGATATCGCATCTCACATCTATGTTTCATGATAAGATATAATATTCATTGCGAAGTGTCATGTCTACTTCGTATTCACATGACAGGAATGTAAATGCGACGCTTCCATGCTAGGAAATAGCGTTTGCAGATGTCTACGTATCGTAGCAATAGTGTTCTAATGCTTCTTAAAACGCGATATCGCATCTCACTCCAATATTTCATGATAAGATATAATATTCATTGCGAAGTGTCATGTATATCTCGTATTCACTTCAAAAGAATGTAAATGCGACACTTCCATGCTAGGAAATAGCGTTTGCAGATGTCTACGTATCGTAGCAGTAGAGTTTTAATGCTACTTAAAACGAGATGTCGCATTTGATTTCTATGTTTCGTGGTTAGATATAATATTCATTGTAGAGAGATATGTATACCTCGTATTCACTTCAAAGAATGTAAATGCGACACTTCCTTGCTAGGAAATATTGTTTGCAGATGTCTACGTATCGTAGCAATAGAGTTTTAATGCTTCTTAAAACGCGATATCGCATCTCACTTCTATGTTTCATGATAAGATATAATAATCATTGCGAAGTGTCATGTATACCTCGTATTCACTTCAAAAGAATGTAAATGCGACACTTACATGCTAGGAAATAGCGTTTTTCAGATGTCTACGTATCGCAGCAATAGAGTTCTAATGCTTCTTAGAACGCGATATCGCATCTCACACCTATGTTTCATGATAAGATATAATATTCATTGCGAAGTGTCATGAATAATTCGTATTCGCATGACAGGAAAGTAAATGCGACGCTTCCATGCTAGGAAATAGCGTTTGCAGATGTCTACGTGTCGTAGCAATAGTGTTCTAATGCTTCTTAAAACGAGATGCCGCACCTCATTTCTATGTGTCATGATAAGATATAATATTCAGTGCGAAGTGTTATGTATACTTCGTATTCACTTCAAAAGGATGTAAGTGCGACACTTCCTTGCTAGGAAATAGCGTTTCCAGACGACTACGTATGGAAATAATAGAGTTCTAATACATCTTAAAACGTGATGTCGCATCGCATTTCTATGTTTCATGATAAGATATAATATTCATTGCGAAGTGTCATGTATACCTCGATTTCACTACACAAGAATGTAAATGCGACACTTCCATGCTAGGAAATATTGTTTGCAGATGTCTACGTATCGCAGCAATAGAGTTCTAATGCTTCTTAGAACGCGATATCGCATCTCAAATCTATGTTTCATGATAAGATATAATATTCATTGCGAAGTGTCATGTATAACTCGTATTCGCATGACAAGAATGTAAATGCGACGCTTCCATGCTAGGAAATAGCGTTTGCAGATGTCTACGTGTCGTAGCAATAGTGTTCTAATGCTTCTTAAAACGAGATGCCGCATCTCATTTCTATGTTCCATGATAAGATATAATATTCAGTGCGAAGTGTTATGTATACATCGTATTCACTTCAAAAGAATGTAAGTGCGACACTTCCTTGCTAGGAAATAGCGTTTCCAGACGACTACGTATGGAAATAATAGAGTTCTAATACATCTTAAAACGTGATGTCGCATCGCATTTCTATGTTTCATGATAAAATACAATATTCATTGCGAAGTGTCATGTATACCTCGATTTCACTACACAAGAATGTAAATGCGATACTTCCATGCTAGGAAATATTGTTTGCAGATGTCTACGTTCCGTAAAAATAGAGTTCTAATGCTTCTTAAAACGCGATATCGCATCTCACCTCTATGTTTCATGATAAGATATAATATTCATTGCGAAGTGTCATGTATACCTCGTATTCACTTCATAAGAATGTAAATGCGATACTTGCATGCTAGGAAATAGCGTTTGCAGATGTCTACGTATCCTAGCAATAGAGTTCTAATGCTTCTTAAAACGAGATGTCGCATCTCATTTCTATGTTTCATGTTCAGATATAATATTCATTGCGAAGTGTCATGTATACTTCGTATTCACATGACAGGAATGTCAATGCGACGCTTCCATGCTAGGAAATAGCGTTTGCAGATGTCTACGTATCGTAGCAATAGTGTTCTAATGCTTCTTAAAACGAGATGCCGCGTCTCATTTCTATGTTTCAGGATAAGATATAGTATTCAGTGCCAAGTGTTATGTATACTTCATATTCACTTCAAAAGTATGTAAGTGCGACACTTCCTTGCTAGGAAATAGCGTTTCCAGACGACTACGTATGGAAATAATAGAGTTCTAATATATCTTAAAACGAGATGTCGCATCGCATTTCTATGTTTCATGAAAAGATATAATATTCATTGCGAAGTGTCATGTATACCTCGATTTCACTACACAAGAATGTAAATGCGACACTTCCATGTTAGGAAATATTGTTTGCAGATGTCTACGTACCGTAAAAATAGAGTTCTAATGCTTCTTAAAACGCGATATCGCATCTCACCTCTATGTTTCATGATAAGATATAATATTCATTGCGAAGTGTCATGTATACCTCGTATTCACTTCATAAGAATATAAATGCGATACTTGCATGCTAGGAAATAGCGTTTGCAGATGTCTACGTATCGTAGCAATAGAGTTCTAATGCTTCTTAAAACGAGATGTCGCATTTCATTTCTATGTTTCTTGGTAAGATATAATATTCATTGTAGAGTATTATGTATACCTCGTATTCACTTCAAATGAATGTAAATGCGACACTTCCTTGCTAGGAAATATTGTTTGCAGATGTCTAAGTATCCTAGCAATAGAGTTCTAGTGCTTCTTAAAACGCGATATCGCATCCCACTGCTATGTTTCATGATAAGATATAATATTCATTATGGAGTGTCATGTATACCTCGTATTCACTTCAAAAGAATGTAAATGCGACACTTCCATGCTAGGAAATAGCGTTTGCAGATGTCTAAGTATCGTAGCAATAGAGTTCTAATGCTTCTTAAAACGCGGTATCGCATCTCACTGCTATGTTTCATGATAAGATATAATATTCATTATGGAGTGTCATGTATACCTCGTATTCACATCAAAAGAATGTAAATGCGACACTTACATGCTAGGAAATACCGTTTGCAGATGTCTACGTATCGCAGCAATAGGGTTCTAATGGTTCTTAGAACGAGATGTCGCATTTGATTTCTATGTTTCGTGGTAAGATATAATATTCATTGTAGAGAGATATGTATACCCCGTATTCACTTCAAAAGAATGTAAATGCGACACTTCCTTGCTAGGAAATATTGTTTGCAGATGTCTACGTATCGTAGCAATAGAGTTTTAATGCTTCTTAAAAAGCGATATCGCATCTCACTTCCATGTTTCATGATAAGATATAATATTCTTTGCGAAGTGTCATGTACACCTCGTATTCACTTCAAAGGAATGTAAATGCGACACTTCCATGCTAGGAAATAGCGTTTGCAGATGTCTACGTATCCTAGCAATAGAGTTCTAATGCTTCTTAAAACGAGATGTCGCATCTCATTTCTATGTTTCATGTTCAGATATAATATTCATTGCGAAGTGTCATGTATACCTCGTATTCACTTCAAAAGGATGTAAATGCGACACTTCCTTGCTAGGAAATAGCGTTTCCAGATGACTACGTGTCGAAACAATAGAGTTCTAATGATTCTTAATATGCCATATAGTATCTCACTTCTATGTTTCACGATAAGATATAATATTCATTGCGAAGTGTCATGTATACCTCGTATTCACTTCAAAAGAACGCAAATAAGACACTTCCATGCTAGGAAATAGCGTTTGCAGATGTCTACGTATCGTAGCAATAGTGTTCTAATGCTTCTTAGAACGCGATATCGGATCTCACTTCTATGTTTCACGACAAGATATAATATTCATTGCGAAGTGTCATGTATACCTCGTATTCACTTCAAAAGAATGTAAATATGACACTTCCATGCTAGGAAATAGCGTTTGCAGATGTCTACGTGTCGTAGCAATAGTGTTCTAATGCTTCTTAAAACGAGATGCCGCATCTCATTTCTATGTTTCATGATAAGATATAATATTCAGTGCGAAGTGTCATGTATACCTCGTATTCACTTCATAAGAATATAAATGCGATACTTGCATGCTAGGAAATAGCGTTTGCAGATGTCCACGTATCGTAGCAATAGAGTTCTAATGCTTCTTAGAACGAGAAGTCGTATTTCATTTCTATGTTTCGTAATAGGATATAATATTCATTGTGGAATGTTATGTATACCTCGTATTCGCTTCAAAAGAATGTAAATGCGACACTTCCATGCTAGGAAACAGCGTTTGCAGATGTCTACGTATCGTAGCAAGAGAGTTCTAATGCTTCTTAAAACGCAATATCGCATCTCACTGCTATGTTTCATGATAAGATATAATATTCATTATGGATTGTTATGTATACCTCGTACTCACTTCAAAAGAATGTAAATGCGACCCTTCCATGCTAGGAAATAGCCTTTGCAGATGTTTACGTATCGTAGCAATAGAGTTCTAATGCTTCTTAGAACGCGATATCGCATCTCACTTCCATGTTCCACGATAAGATATAATATTCATTGCGAAGTGTCATGTATACCTCGTATTCGCTTCAAAAGAATGTAAATGCGACACTTCCTTGCTAGGAAATAGCGTTTCCAAATGACCACGTATCGAAAGAATAGAGTTCTAATACTTCTTAAAACGAGATGTCGCATCTCATTTCTATGTTTCATGATAGGGTATAATATTCATTGTGGAGTGTCATGTATACATCGTACTCACATCACAAGAATGTAGATGCGACACTTCCATGCTAGGAAATAGCATTTGCAGATGTCAACGCATCGTAGCTATAGAGTTCTAATGCTTCTTTAAATGCGATATCGCATCTCACTTCTATGTTTCACTATAAGATATAATATTCATTGCGAAGTGTCATGTATACCTCGTATTCGCTTCAAAAGAATGTAAATGCGACACTTCCTTGCTAGGAAATAGCGTTTCCAAATGACCACGTATCGAAAGAATAGAGTTCTAATACTTCTTAAAACGAGATGTCGCATCTCATTTCTATGTTTCATGATAAGATATAATATTCATTGTGGAGTGTTATGTATACCTCGAGTTCACTTCAAAAGAATGTAAGTGCGACACTTCCTTGCTAGGAAATAACATTTGCAGATGTCGGCGTATCATAGCAATAGAGTTCTAATGCTTCTTAAAATGAGATGTCGCATTTCATTTCTATGTTTCGTGATAAGATATAATATTCATTGTGGAGTGTTATGTATACCTCGTATTCACATCAAAAGAATGTAAATGCGACTCTTCCTTGCTAGGAAATAACATTTGCAGATGTCTACGCATCGTAGCAATAGAGTTTTAGTGCTCCTTAAATCGCGATATCGCATCTCACTTCTATGTTTCGAGATAAGATATAATATTCATTGCGTAGGGTTATGTATACCTCGTATTATCTTCAAAAGAATGTAAATGCGGCATTTCCATGCTAGGTAATAGCGTTTGCAGATGTCTACGTACCGTAGCAATAGAGTCCTAATTCTTCTTAAAACGCGATATCGCATCTCACTTCTAAGTTTCATGATAAGATATAATATTCATTGCGAAGTATCATGTATACCTCGTATTCACTTCAGAAGAATGTAAATGCGGCACTTCAATGCTAGGAAATAGCGTTTGCAGATGTCTACGTATCGTAGCAGTAGAGTTCTAATGCTTCTTAAAATGAGAAGTCGTATTTCATTTCTACGTTTCGTAATAAGATATAATATTCATTGTGTAATGTTATGTATACCTCGTATTCACTTCAATGGAATGTAAGTGCGACATTTCCTTGCTAGGAAATAGAGTTTGCAGATGTCTACGTATATTAGCAATAGAGTTCTAATGCTTCTCAAAATGCGATATAGCACCTCATTCCTATGTTTCATGATAAGAAGTAATATTCATTGCGAAGTGTCATGTATATCTCGTATTCACTTCAAAGGAATGTAAATGCGACACTTCCATGCTAGGAAGTAGCGTTTGCAGATGTCTACAGATCGTAGCAATAGAGTTCTAATGCTGCTTAAAACGAGATGTCGCAATTTCATTTCTATGTTTCGTAATAAGATATAATATTCATTGTGGAGTGTTATGTATACCTCGTATTCACTTCAAAAGAATGTAAATGCGACCCTTCCACGCTAGGAAATAGCCTTTGCAGATGTCTACGCATCGTAGCAATAGAGTTCTAATGCTTGTTGGAACGCGATATCGCATCTCACATCTATGTTTCATGATAAGATATAATATTCATTGCGAAGTGTCATGTCTACTTCGTATTCACATGACAGGAATGTAAATGCGACGCTTCCATGCTAGGAAATAGCGTTTGCAGATGTCTACGTATCGTAGCAATAGTGTTCTAATGCTTCTTAAAACGCGATATCGCATCTCACTCCAATATTTCATGATAAGATATAATATTCATTGCGAAGTGTCATGTATATCTCGTATTCACTTCAAAAGAATGTAAATGCGACACTTCCATGCTAGGAAATAGCGTTTGCAGATGTCTACGTATCGTAGCAGTAGAGTTTTAATGCTACTTAAAACGAGATGTCGCATTTGATTTCTATGTTTCGTGGTTAGATATAATATTCATTGTAGAGAGATATGTATACCTCGTATTCACTTCAAAGAATGTAAATGCGACACTTCCTTGCTAGGAAATATTGTTTGCAGATGTCTACGTATCGTAGCAATAGAGTTTTAATGCTTCTTAAAACGCGATATCGCATCTCACTTCTATGTTTCATGATAAGATATAATAATCATTGCGAAGTGTCATGTATACCTCGTATTCACTTCAAAAGAATGTAAATGCGACACTTACATGCTAGGAAATAGCGTTTTTCAGATGTCTACGTATCGCAGCAATAGAGTTCTAATGCTTCTTAGAACGCGATATCGCATCTCACACCTATGTTTCATGATAAGATATAATATTCATTGCGAAGTGTCATGTATAATTCGTATTCGCATGACAGGAAAGTAAATGCGACGCTTCCATGCTAGGAAATAGCGTTTGCAGATGTCTACGTGTCGTAGCAATAGTGTTCTAATGCTTCTTAAAACGAGATGCCGCACCTCATTTCTATGTGTCATGATAAGATATAATATTCAGTGCGAAGTGTTATGTATACTTCGTATTCACTTCAAAAGGATGTAAGTGCGACACTTCCTTGCTAGGAAATAGCGTTTCCAGACGACTACGTATGGAAATAATAGAGTTCTAATACATCTTAAAACGTGATGTCGCATCGCATTTCTATGTTTCATGATAAGATATAATATTCATTGCGAAGTGTCATGTATACCTCGATTTCACTACACAAGAATGTAAATGCGACACTTCCATGCTAGGAAATATTGTTTGCAGATGTCTACGTACCGTAAAAATAGAGTTCTAATGCATCTTAAAACGCGATATCGCATCACACCTCTATGTTTCATGATAAGATATAATATTCATTGCGAAGTGTCATGTATACCTCGTATTCACTTCATAAGAATGTAAATGCGATACTTGCATGCTAGGAAATAGCGTTTGCAGATGTCCACGTATCGTAGCAATAGAGGTCTAATGCTTCTTAGAACGAGAAGTCGTATTTCATTTCTATGTTTCGTAATAGGATATAATATTCATTGTGGAATGTTATGTATACCTCGTATTCGCTTCAAAAGAATGTAAATACGACACTTCCATGCTAGGAAACAGCGTTTGCAGATGTCTACGTATCGTAGCAAGAGAGTTCTAATGCTTCTTAAAACGCAATATCGCATCTCACTGCTATGTTTCATGATAAGATATAATATTCATTATGGATTGTTATGTATACCTCGTACTCACTTCAAAAGAATGTAAATGCGACACTTCCATGCTAGGAAATAGCGTTTGCAGATGTCTACGTATCCTAGCAATAGAGTTCTAATGCTTCTTAAAACGAGATGTCGCATCTCATTTCTATGTTTCATGTTCAGATATAATATTCATTGCGAAGTGTCATGTATACTTCGTATTCACATGACAGGAATGTAAATGCGACGCTTCCATGCTAGGAAATAGCGTTTGCAGATGTCTACGTATCGTAGCAATAGTGTTCTAATGCTTCTTAAAACGAGATGCCGCATCTCATTTCTATGTTTCAGGATAAGATATAATATTCAGTGCGAAGTGTTATGTATACTTCATATTCACTTCAAAAGTACGTAAGTGCGACACTTCCTTGCTAGGAAATAGCGTTTCCAGACGACTACGTATGGAAATAATAGAGTTCTAATACATCTTAAAACGATATGTCGCATCTCACCTCTATGTTTCATGATAAGATATAATATTCATTGCGAAGTGTCATGTATACCTCGTATTCAATTCATAAGAATGTAAATGCGACACTTGCATGCTAGGAAATAGCGTTTGCAGATGTCTACGTATCGTAGCAATAGAGTTCTAATGCTTCTTAAAACGAGATGTCGCATTTCATTTCCATGTTTCGCGATAAGATATAATATTCATAGTAGAGTGTTATGTATACCTCGTATTCACTTCATAAGAATGTAAGTGCGACACTTCCTTGGAAGGAAATATTGTTTGCAGATGTCTACGTATCGCAGCAATAGAATTCTAATGCTTTATAAAACGAGATGTCGCATTTCATTTCTATGTTTCTTGGTAAGATATAATATTCATTGTAGAGTATTATGTATACCTCGATTTCACTTCACAAGAATGTAAATGCGACACTTCCTTGCTAGGAAATATTGTTTGCAGATGTCTACGTATCGTAGCAAGAGAGTTCTAATGCTTCTTAAAACGCAATATCGCATCTCACTGCTATGTTTCATGATAAGATATAATATTCATTATGGATTGTTATGTATACCTCGTACTCACTTCAAAAGAATGTAAATGCGACACTTCCATGCTAGGAAATAGCGTTTGCAGATGTCTTCGTATCACAGCAATAGAGTTCTAATGCTTCTTAGAACGAGAAGTCGTATTTCATTTCTATGTTTCGTAATAGGATATAATATTCATTGTGGAATGTTATGTATACCTCGTATTCGCTTCAAAAGAATGTAAATGCGACACTTCCATGCTAGGAAACAGCGTTTGCAGATGTCTACGTATCGTAGCAAGAGAGTTCTAATGCTTCCTAAAACGCAATATCGCATCTCACTGCTATGTTTCATGATAAGATATAATATTCATTATGGATTGTTATGTATACCTCGTACTCACTTCAAAAGAATGTAAATGCGACCCTTCCATGCTAGGAAATAGCCTTTGCAGATGTTTACGTATCGTAGCAATAGAGTTCTAATGCTTCTTAGAACGCGATATCGCATCTCACTTCCATGTTTCATGATAAGATATAATATTCTTTGCGAAGTGTCATGTACACCTCGTATTCACTTCAAAGGAATGTAAATGCGACACTTCCATGCTAGGAAATAGCGTTTGCAGATGTCTACGTATCCTAGCAATAGAGTTCTAATGCTTCTTAAAACGAGATGTCGCATCTCATTTCTATGTTTCATGTTCAGATATAATATTCATTGCGAAGTGTCGTGTATACCTCGTATTCACTTCAAAAGGATGTAAATGCGACACTTCCTTGCTAGGAAATAGCGTTTCCAGATGACTACGTGTCGAAACAATAGAGTTCTAATGATTCTTAAAATGCCATATCGTATCTCACTTCTATGTTTCACGATAAGTTATAATATTCATTGCGAAGTGTCATGTATACCTCGTATTCACTTCAAAAGAACGCAAATAAGACACTTCCATGCTAGGAAATAGCGTTTGCAGATGTCTACGTATCGTAGCAATAGTGTTCTAATGCTTCTTAGAACGCGATATCGGATCTCACATCTATGTTTCACGACAAGATATAATATTCATTGCGAAGTGTCATGTATATCTCGTATTCACTTCAAAAGAATGTAAATATAACACTTCCATGCTAGGAAATATTGTTTGCAGATGTCTACGTATCACAGCAATAGGGTACTAATGCTTCTTAAAACGAGATGTCGTATTTCATTTCTATGCTTCGTAATAACATATAATATTCATTGTGTAATGTTATGTATAGCTCGTATTCACTTCAGTGGAATGTAAGTGCGAAATTTCCTTGCTAGGAAATAGAGTTTGCAGATGTCTACGTATATTAGCAATAGAGTTCTAATGCTTCCCAAAACACGATATAGCACCTCATTCCTATGTTTCATGATAAGATATAATATTCATTGTGAAGTGTCATGTATATCTCGTATTCACTTCAAAAGAATGTAAATGCGACACTTCCATGCTAGGAAATAGCGTTTGCAGATGTCTACGTATCGTAGAAATAGAGTTCTAATGCTTCTCAAAACGCGATATAGCACCTCATTCCTATGTTTCATGAGAAGATATAATATTCATTGCGAAGTGTCATGTATATCTCGTATTCACATCAAAAGAATGTAAGTGCGACTCTTCCATGCCAGGAAGTAGCGTTTGCAGATGTCTACGTATCGTAACAATAGGGTTCTAATGCTTCTTAAAACGCGATATCGCATCTCACTTCTATGTATCATGACAAGATATAATATTCATTGCGAAGTGTCATGTATACCTCGATTTCACTTCACAAGAATGCAAATGCGACACTTCCTTGCTAGGAAATATTGTTTGCAGATGTCTACGTATCACAGCAATAGAGTACTAATGCTTCTTAAAACGAGATGTCGTATTTCATTTCTATGCTTCGTAATAAGATATAATATTCATTGTGTAATGTTATGTATACCTCGTATTCACTTCAGTGGAATGTAAGTGCGAAATTTCCTTGCTAGGAAATAGAGTTTGCAGATGTCTACGTATATTAGCAATAGAGTTCTAATGCTTCCCAAAACACGATATAGCACCTCATTCATATGTTTCACGATAAGATATAATATACATTGCGAAGTGTCATGTATATATCGTATTCACTTCAAACGAATGTAAATGCGACACTTCCATGCTAGGAAATAGCGTTTGCAGATGTCTAAGTATCGTAGCAATAGAGTTCTAATGCTTCTCAAAACGCGATATAGCACCTCATTCCTATGTTTCATTATAAGATATAATACTCATTGCGAACTGTCATGTATACCTCGTATTCACTCCAAAAGAATGTAAATGCGACACTTCCATGCTAGGAAATAACGTTTGCAGATGTCTACGTATCGCAGCAATAGAGTTCTAATGCTTTTTAAAACGTCATATCGCATCTCACTTCCATGTTTCATGATAAGATATAATATTCATTGCGAAGTGTCATGTACACCTCGTACTCACATCACAAGAATGTGGATGCGACACTTCCATGCTAGGAAATAGCATTTGCAGATGTCAACGCGTCGTAGCTATAGAGTTCTAATGCTTCTTTAAATGCGATATCGCATCTCGCTTCCATGTTTAGTGATAAGGTATAATATTCATTGCGAAGTGTCATGCATACCTCGTACTCACATCACAAGAATGTAAATGCGACACTTCCATGCTAGGAAATAGCGTTTGCAGATGTCTACGTATCGTAGCAATAGAGTTCTAATGCTTCTTAATGGAGATGTCGCATCTCACTGCTATGTTTCATTATAAGATATTATGTTCATTATGGAGTGTTATGTATACCTCGTATTCACTTCATAAGAATGTAAATGCGACCCTTCCACGCTAGGAAATAGCGTTTGCAGATGTCTACGTATCGTAGCAATAGAGTTCTAATGCTTCTTAGAACGCGATATCGCATCTCACTCCTATGTTTCACGATAAGATATAATATTCATTGCGAAGTGTCACGTATACCTCGTATTCGCTTCAAAAGAATGTAAATGCGACACTTCCTTGATAGGAAATAGCGTTTGCAAATGACCGCGTATCGAAAGAATAGGGTTCTAATACTTCTTAAAACGAGATGTCGCATCTCATTTCTATGTTTCATGATAAGATATAATATTCATTGCGAAGTGTCATTTATACCTCGTATTCACTCAAAACGAATGTAAATGCGACACTTACATGCTAGGAAATAGCGTTTGCAGATGTCTACGTATCGCAGCAATAGAATTCTAATGCTTTATAAAACGAGATGTCGCATTTCATTTCTATGTTTCTTGGTAAGATATAATATTCATTGTAGAGTATTATGTATACCTCGATTTCACTTCACAAGAATGTAAATGCGACACTTCCTTGCTAGGAAATATTGTTTGCAGATGTCTACGTATCGTAGCAAGAGAGTTCTAATGCTTCTTAAAACGCAATATCGCATCTCACTGCTATGTTTCATGATAAGATATAATATTCATTATGGATTGTTATGTATACCTCGTACTCACTTCAAAAGAATGTAAATGCGACACTTCCATGCTAGGAAATAGCGTTTGCAGATGTCTACGTATCCTAGCAATAGAGTTCTAATGCTTCTTAAAACGAGATGTCGCATCTCATTTCTATGTTTCATGTTCAGATATAATATTCATTGCGAAGTGTCGTGTATACCTCGTATTCACTTCAAAAGGATGTAAATGCGACACTTCCTTGCTAGGAAATAGCGTTTCCAGATGACTACGTGTCGAAACAATAGAGTTCTAATGATTCTTAAAATGCCATATCGTATCTCACTTCTATGTTTCACGATAAGTTATAATATTCATTGCGAAGTGTCATGTATACCTCGTATTCACTTCAAAAGAACGCAAATAAGACACTTCCATGCTAGGAAATAGCGTTTGCAGATGTCTACGTATCGTAGCAATAGTGTTCTAATGCTTCTTAGAACGCGATATCGGATCTCACATCTATGTTTCACGACAAGATATAATATTCATTGCGAAGTGTCATGTATATCTCGTATTCACTTCAAAAGAATGTAAATATGACACTTCCATGCTAGGAAATATTGTTTGCAGATGTCTACGTATCACAGCAATAGGGTACTAATGCTTCTTAAAACGAGATGTCGTATTTCATTTCTATGCTTCGTAATAACATATAATATTCATTGTGTAATGTTATGTATACCTCGTATTCACTTCAGTGGAATGTAAGTGCGAAATTTCCTTGCTAGGAAATAGAGTTTGCAGATGTCTACGTATATTAGCAATAGAGTTCTAATGCTTCCCAAAACACGATATAGCACCTCATTCCTATGTTTCATGATAAGATATAATATTCATTGTGAAGTGTCATGTATATCTCGTATTCACTTCAAAAGAATGTAAATGCGACACTTCCATGCTAGGAAATAGCGTTTGCAGATGTCTACGTATCGTAGAAATAGAGTTCTAATGCTTCTCAAAACGCGATATAGCACCTCATTCCTATGTTTCATGAGAAGATATAATATTCATTGCGAAGTGTCATGTATATCTCGTATTCACATCAAAAGAATGTAAATGCGACACTTCCATGCCAGGAAGTATCGTTTGCAGATGTCTACGTATCGTAACAATAGGGTTCTAATGCTTCTTAAAACGTCATATCGCATCTCACTTCCATGTTTCATGATAAGATATAATATTCATTGCGAAGTGTCATGTACACCTCGTACTCACATCACAAGAATGTGGATGCGACACTTCCATGCTAGGAAATAGCATTTGCAGATGTCAACGCGTCGTAGCTATAGAGTTCTAATGCTTCTTTAAATGCGATATCGCATCTCGCTTCCATGTTTAGTGATAAGGTATAATATTCATTGCGAAGTGTCATGCATACCTCGTACTCACATCACAAGAATGTAAATGCGACACTTCCATGCTAGGAAATAGCGTTTGCAGATGTCTACGTATCGTAGCAATAGAGTTCTAATGCTTCTTAATGGAGATGTCGCATCTCACTGCTATGTTTCATTATAAGATATTATATTCATTATGGAGTGTTATGTATACCTCGTATTCACTTCATAAGAATGTAAATGCGACCCTTCCACGCTAGGAAATAGCGTTTGCAGATGTCTACGTATCGTAGCAATAGAGTTCTAATGCTTCTTAGAACGCGATATCGCATCTCACTCCTATGTTTCACGATAAGATATAATATTCATTGCGAAGTGTCACGTATACCTCGTATTCGCTTCAAAAGAATGTAAATGCGACACTTCCTTGATAGGAAATAGCGTTTGCAAATGACCGCGTATCGAAAGAATAGGGTTCTAATACTTCTTAAAACGAGATGTCGCATCTCATTTCTATGTTTCATGATAAGATATAATATTCATTGCGAAGTGTCATTTATACCTCGTATTCACTCAAAACGAATGTAAATGCGACACTTACATGCTAGGAAATAGCGTTTGCAGATGTCTACGTATCGCAGCAATAGAATTCTAATGCTTTATAAAACGAGATGTCGCATTTCATTTCTATGTTTCTTGGTAAGATATAATATTCATTGTAGAGTATTATGTATACCTCGATTTCACTTCACAAGAATGTAAATGCGACACTTCCTTGCTAGGAAATATTGTTTGCAGATGTCTACGTATCGTAGCAAGAGAGTTCTAATGCTTCTTAAAACGCAATATCGCATCTCACTGCTATGTTTCATGATAAGATATAATATTCATTATGGATTGTTATGTATACCTCGTACTCACTTCAAAAGAATGTAAATGCGACACTTCCATGCTAGGAAATAGCGTTTGCAGATGTCTACGTATCACAGCAATAGAGTACTAATTCTTCTTAAAACGAGATGTCGTATTTCATTTCTATGCTTCGTAATTAGATATAATATTCATTGTGTAATGTTATGTATACCTCGTATTCACTTCAGTGGAATGTAAGTGCGAAATTTCCTTGCTAGGAAATAGAGTTTGCAGATGTCTACGTATAATAGCAATAGAGTTCTAATGCTTCCCAAAACACGATATAGCACCTCATTCCTATGTTTCATGATAAGATATAATATTCATTGCGAAGTGTCATGTATATATCGTATTCACTTCAAACGAATGTAAATGCTACACTTCCATGCTAGGAAATAGCGTTTGCAGATGTCTGAGTATCGTAGCAATAGAGTTCTAATGCTTCTCAAAACACGATATAGCACCTCATTCCTATGTTTCATGATAAGATATAATAGTCATTGCGAACAGTCATGTATACCTCGTATTCACTCCAAAAGAATGTAAATGCGACACTTCCATGCTAGGAAATAGCGTTTGCAGATGTCTACGTATCGCAGCAATAGAGTTCTAATGCTTTTTAAAACGCCATATCGCATCTCACTTCTATGTTTCATGATAAGATATAATATTCATTGCGATGTGTCATGTACACCTCGTACTCACATCACAAGAATGTGTATGCGACACTTCCATGCTAGGAAATAGCATTTGCAGATGTCAACGCATCGTAGCTATAGAGTTCTAATGCTTCTTTAAATGCGATATCGCATCTCGCTTCCATGTTTAGTGATAAGGTATAATATTTATTGCGAAGTGTCATGCATACCTCGTACTCACATCACAAGAATGTAAATGCGACACTTCCATGCTAGGAAATAGCGTTTGCAGATGTCTACGTATCGTAGCAATAGAGTTCTAATGCTTCTTAAAGGAAATGTCGCATCTCACTGCTATGTTTCATTATAAGATATTATATTCATTATGGAGTGTTATGTATACCTCGTATTCACTTCATAATAATGTAAATGCGACCCTTCCATGCTAGGAAATAGCGTTTGCAGATGTCTACGTATCGTAGCAATAGAGTTCTAATGCTTCTTAGAACGAGAAGTCGTATTTCATTTCTATGTTTCGTAACAGGTTATAATATTCATTGTGGAATGTTATGTATACCTCGTATTCGCTTCAAAAGAATGTAAATGCGACAATTCCATGCTAGGAAACAGCGTTTGCAGATGTCTACGTATCATAGCAATATAGTTCTAATGCTTCTTAAAGCGCGATATCGCATCTCACTACTATGTTTCATGATAAGTTGTAGTAATCATTGCGAAGTGTCATCTATACCTCGTATTCACATCAAAAGAATGTAAATGCGACACTTACATGCTAGGTAATAGCGTTTGCAGATGTCAACGCATCGTAGCAATAGAGGTCTAATGCTTCTTTAAACGCAGATGTCTACGTATATTAGCAATAGAGTTCTAACGCTTCTCAAAACGCGATATCGCATCTCATTCCTATGTTTCATGATAAGATATAATACTCATTGCGAAGTGTCATGTACACCTCGTACTCACATCACAAGAAGGTGGATGCGACACTTCCATGCTAGGAAATAGCATTTGCAGATGTCAACGCATTGTAGCTATAGAGTTCTAATGCTTCTTTAAATGCGATATCGCATCTCGCTTCCATGTTTAGTGATAAGGTATAATATTCATTGCGAAGTGTCATGCATACCTCGTACTCACATCACAAGAATGTAAATGCGACACTTCCATGCTAGGAAATAGCGTTTGAAGATGTCTACGTATCGTAGCAATAGAGTTCTAATGCTTCTTAAAGGGGATGTCGCATCTCACTGCTATGTTTCATTATAAGATATTATATTCATTATGGAGTGTTATGTGTACCTCGTATTCACTTCATAAGAATGTAAATGCGACCCTTCCATGCTAGGAAATAGCGTTTGCAGATGTCTACGTATCGTAGCAATAGAGTTCTAATGCTTCTTAGAACGCGATATCGCATCTCACTTCTATGTTTCACGATAAGATATAATATTCATTGCGAAGTGTCATGTATACCTCGTATTCGCTTCAAAAGAATGTAAATGCGACACTTCCTTGCTAGGAGATAGCGTTTCCAAATGACCACGTATCGAAAGAATAGAGTTCTAATACTTCTTAAAACGAGATGTCGCATCTCATTTCTATGTTTCATGATAAGGTATAATATTCATTGTGGAGTGTCATGTATACCTCGTACTCACATCACAAGAATGTAGATGCGACACTTCCATGCTAGGAAATAGCATTTGCAGATGTCAACCCATCGTAGCTATAGAGTTCTAATGCTTCTTTAAATGCGATATCGCATCTCACTTCTATGTTTCACGATAAGATATAATATTCATTGCGAAGTGTCATGTATACGTCGTATTCACTTCAAAAGAATGTAAATGCGACACTTGCATGCTAGGAAATAGCGTTTGCAGATGTCTACGTATCGCAGCAATAGAGTTCTAATGCTTTTTAAAACGCCATATCGCATCTCACTTCTATGTTTCATGATAAGATATAATATTCATTGCGAAGTGTCATGTACACCTCGTACTCACATCACAAGAATGTGGATGCGACACTTCCATGATAGGAAATAGCATTTGCAGATGTCAACGCATCGTAGCTATAGAGTTCTAATGCTTCTTTAAATGCGATATCGCATCTCACTTCTATGTTTCACGATAAGATATAATATTCATTGCGAAGTGTCATGTATACCTCGTATTCGCTTCAAAAGAATGTAAATGCGACACTTCCTTGCTAGGAAATAGCGTTTCCAAATGACCACGTATCGAAAGAATAGAGTTCTAATACTTCTTAAAACGAGATGTCGCATCTCATTTCTATGTTTCATGATAAGATATAATATTCATTGTGGAGTGTTATGTATACCTCGAGTTCACTTCAAAAGAATGTAAGTGCGACACTTCCTTGCTAGGAAATAACATTTGCAGATGTCGGCGTATCATAGCGATAGAGTTCTAATGCTTCTTAAAATGAGATGTCGCATTTCATTTCTATGTTTCGTGATAAGATATAATATTCATTGTGGAGTGTTATGTATACCTCGTATTCACATCAAAAGAATGTAAATGCGACTCTTCCTTGCTAGGAAATAACATTTGCAGATGTCTACGCATCGTAGCTATAGAGTTCTAGTGCTCCTTAAATCGCGATATCGCATCTCACTTCTATGTTTCGAGATAAGATATAATATTCATTGCGTAGGGTTATGTATACCTCGTATTATCTTCAAAAGAATGTAAATGCGGCATTTCCATGCTAGGTAATAGCGTTTGCAGAAGTTTACGTACCGTAGCAGCAGAGTTCTAATGCTTCTTAAAACGCGATATCGCATCTCACTGCTATGTTTCATGATAATATATAATATTCATTGCGAAGTGTCATGTATACGTCGTATTCACTTCAAAAGAATGTAAATGCGACACTTGCATGCTAGGAAATAGCGTTTGCAGATGTCTACGTACCGTAGCAATAGAGTTCTAATTCTTCTTAAAACGCGATATCGCATCTCACCTCTAAGTTTCATGACAAGATATAATATTCATTGCGAAGTATCATGTATACCTCGTATTCACTTCAGAAGAATGTAAATGCGGCACTTCAATGCTAGGAAATAGCGTTTGCAGATGTCTACGTATCGTAGCAGTAGAGTTCTAATGCTTCTTAAAATGAGAAGTCGTATTTCATTTCTACGTTTCGTAATAAGATATAATATTCATAGTGTAATGTTATGTATACCTCGTATTCACTTCAATGGAATGTAAGTGCGACATTTCCTTGCTAGGAAATAGAGTTTGCAGATGTCTACGTATATTAGCAATAGAGTTCTAATGCTTCTCAAAATGCGATATAGCACCTCATTCTTATGTTTCATGACAAGAAGTAATATTCAGTGCGAAGTGTTATGTATACTTCATATTCACTTCAAAAGGATGTAAGCGCGACACTTCCTTGTTAGGAAATAGCGTTTCCAGACGACTACGTATGGAAATAATAGAGTTCTAGTACATCTTAAAACGAGATGTCGCATCGCATTTCTATGTTTCATGATAAGATATAATATTCATTATGGATTGTTATGTATACCTCGTACTCACTTCAAAAGAATGTAAATGCGACACTTCCATGCTAGGAAATAGCGTTTGCAGATGTCTACGTATCCTAGCAATAGAGTTCTAATGCTTCTTAAAACGCGATATCGCATCTCACCTCTATGTTTCATGATAAGATATAATATTCATTGCGAAGTGTCATGTATACCTCGTATTCACTTCATAAGAATGTAAATGCGATACTTGCATGCTAGGAAATAGCGTTTGCAGATGTCTACGTATCGTAGCAATAGAGTTCTAATGCTTCTTAAAACGAGATGTCGCATTTCATTTCTATGTTTCGCGATAAGATATAATATTCATAGTAGAGTGTTATGTATACCTCGTATTCACTTCATAAGAATGTAAGTGCGACACTTCCTTGGAAGGAAATATTGTTTGCAGATGTCTACGTATCGTAGCAATAGAGATCTAATGCTTCTTAAAGCGCGATAGCGCATCTCACTACTATGTTTCATGATAAGTTGTAGTAATCATTGCAAAGTGTCATGTATACCTCGTATTCACATCAAAAGAATGTAAATGCGACACTTACAAGCTAGGAAATACCGTTTGCAGATGTCTACGTATCGCAGCAATAGAGTTCTAATGCTTCTTAAAACGAGATGTCGCATTTCATGCCTATATTTCGTGGTAAGATATAATATTCATTGTAGAGTGTAATGTATACCGCGTAATAAATTCAAAAGAATGTAAATGCGACACTTCCATGCTAGGAAATAGCGTTTGCATATGCCTACGTATCGTAGCAAGAGAGATCTAATGCTTCTTAAAACACGATATCGCATCTCACACCTATGTTTCATGATAAGATATAATAATCATTGCGATGTGTCATGTATACCTCGTATTCACTTCAAAAGAATGTAAATGCGACACTTACATGCTCGGAAATAGCGTTTGCAGATGTCTACGTATCGCAGCAATAGAATTCTAATGCTTTATAAAACGAGATGTCGTATTTCATTTCTATGTTTCGTAATAAGATATAATATTCATTGTGTAATGTTATGTATACCTCGTATTCGCTTTAATGGAATGTAAGTGGGACATTTCCATGCTAGGAAATAGCGTTTGCAGATGTATACGTATCGCAGCAGGAGAGATCTAATGCTTCTTAAAACGCGATATCGCATCTCACAACTATGTTTCATGATAAGATAAAATAATCATTGCGATGTGTCATGTATACCTCGTATTCACTTCAAAAGGATGTAAATGCGACACTTCCATGCTAGGAAATAGCGTCTGCAGATATCTAGGTATCGTAGCAATAGAGTTCTAATGCATCTTAAAACGCGATATCGCATCTCACTCCAATGTTTCATGATAAGATATAATATTCATTGCGAAGTGTCATGTATGTCTCGTATTCACTTCAAAAGAATGTAAATGCGACACTTCCATGCTAGGAAATTGCGTTTGCAGATGTCTACGTATCGTAGCAGTAGAGTTTTAATGCTACTTAAAACGAGATGTCGCATTTGATTTCTATGTTTCGTGGTAAGATATAATATTCATTGTAGAGAGATATGTATACCTCGTATTCACTTCAAAGAATGTAAATGCGACACTTCCTTGCTAGGAAATATTGTTTGCAGATGTCTAGGTATCGTAGCAATAGAGTTTTAATGCTTCTTAAAACGCGATATCGCATCTCACTTCTATTTTTCATGATAAGATATAATAATCATTGCGAAGTGTCATGTATACCTCGTATTCACTTCAAAAGAATGTAAATGCGACACTTACATGCTGGGAAATAGCGTTTGCAGATGTCTACGTATCGCAGCAATAGAGTTCTAATGCTTCTTAGAACGCGATATCGCCTCTCAAATCTATGTTTCATGATAAGATATAATATTCATTGCGAAGTGTCATGTATAACTCGTATTCGCATGACAAGAATGTAAATGCGACGCTTCCATGCTAGGAAATAGCGTTTGCAGATGTCTACGTGTCGTAGCAATAGTGTTCTAATGCTTCTTAAAACGAGATGCCGCATCTCATTTCTATGTTTCATGATAAGATATAATATTCAGTGCGAAGTGTTATGTATACTTCGTATTCACTTCAAAAGGATGTAAGTGCGACACTTCCTTGCTAGGAAATAGCGTTTCCAGACGACTACGTATGGAAATAATAGAGTTCTAATACATCTTAAAACGAGATGTCGCATCGCATTTCTATGTTTCATGAAAAGATATAATATTCATTGCGAAGTGTCATGTATACCTCGATTTCACTACACAAGAATGTAAATGCGACACTTCCATGTTAGGAAATATTGTTTGCAGATGTCTACGTACCGTAAAAATAGAGTTCTAATGCTTCTTAAAACGCGATATCGCATCTCACCTCTATGTTTCATGATAAGATATAATATTCATTGCGAAGTGTCATGTATACCTCGTATTCACTTCATAAGAATGTAAATGCGATACTTGCATGCTAGGAAATAGCGTTTGCAGATGTCTACGTATCGTAGCAATAGAGTTCTAATGCTTCTTAAAACGAGATGTCGCATTTCATTTCTATGTTTCGCGATAAGATATAATATTCATAGTAGAGTGTTATGTATACCTCGTATTCACTTCATAAGAATGTAAGTGCGACACTTCCTTGGAAGGAAATATTGTTTGCAGATGTCTACGTATCGTAGCAATAGAGTTCTAATGCTTCTTAAAGCGCGATATCGCATCTCACTACTATGTTTCATGATAAGTTGTAGTAATCATTGCGAAGTGTCATGTGTACCTCGTATTCACATCAAAAGAATGTAAATGCGACACTTACAAGCTAGGAAATACCGTTTGCAGATGTCTACGTATCACAGCAATAGAGTTCTAATGCTTCTTAAAACGAGATGTCGCATTTCATGCCTATGTTTCGTGGTAAGATATAATATTCATTGTAGAGTGTAATGTATACCGCGTAATAAATTCAAAAGAATGTAAATGCGACACTTCCATGCTAGGAAATAGCGTTTACATATGCCTACGTATCGTAGCAAGAGAGATCTAATGCTTCTTAAAACACGATATCGCATCTCACACCTACGTTTCATGATAAGATATAATAATCATTGCGATGTGTCATGTATACCTCGTATTCACTTCAAAAGAATGTAAATGCGACACTTACATGCTCGGAAATAGCGTTTGCAGATGTCTACGTATCGCAGCAATAGAATTCTAATGCTTTATAAAACGAGATGTCGTATTTCATTTCTATGTTTCGTAATAAGATATAATATTCATTGTGTAATGTTATGTATACCTCGTATTCGCTTTAATGGAATGTAAGTGGGACATTTCCATGCTAGGAAATAGCGTTTGCAGATGTATACGTATCGCAGCAAGAGAGATCTAATGCTTCTTAAAACGCGATATCGCATCTCACAACTATGTTTCATGATAAGATATAATAATCATTGCAATGTGTCATGTATACCTCGTATTCACTCAAAACGAATGTAAATGCGACACTCACATGCTAGGAAATAGCGTTTGCAGATGTCTACGTATCGTAGCAGTAGAGTTTTAATGCTACTTAAAACGAGATGTCGCATTTGATTTCTATGTTTCGTGGTAAGATATAATATTCATTGTAGAGAGATATGTATACCTCGTATTCACTTCAAAGAATGTAAATGCGACACTTCCTTGCTAGGAAATATTGTTTGCAGATGTCTACGTATCGTAGCAATAGAGTTCTAATGCTTCTTAAAACGCGATATCGCATCTCACTGCTATGTTTCATGAGAAGATATAATATTCATTGCGAAGTGTCATGTATATCTCGTATTCACATCAAAAGAATGTAAATGCGACACTTACATGCTAGGTAATAGCGTTTGCAGATGTCAACGCATCGTAGCAATAGAGGTCTAATGCTTCTTAAAGGAGATCCCGCATCTCACTGCTATGTTTCATTATAAGATATTATATTCATTATGGAGTGTTATGTGTACCTCGTATTCACTTCATAAGAATGTAAATGCGACACTTCCATGCTAGGAAATAGCGTTTGCAGATGTCTACGTATCGTAGCAATAGAGTTCCAATGCTTCTTAGAACGCGATATCGCATCTCACTTCTATGTTTCACGATAAGATATAATATTCATTGCGAAGTGTCATGTATACCTCGTATTCGCTTCAAAAGAATGTAAATGCGACACTTCCTTGCTAGGAAATAGCGTTTCCAAATGACCACGTATCGAAAGAATAGAGTTCTAATACTTCTTAAAACGAGATGTCGCATCTCATTTCTATGTTTCATGATAAGGTACAATATTCATTGTGGAGTGTCATGTATACCTCGTACTCACATCACAAGAATGTAGATGCGACACTTCCATGCTAGGAAATAGCATTTGCAGATGTCAACGCATCGTAGCTATAGAGTTCTAATGCTTCTTTAAATGCGATATCGCATCTCACTTCTATGTTTCACGATAAGATATAATATTCATTGCGAAGTGTCATGTATACCTCGTATTCGCTTCAAAAGAATGTAAATGCGACACTTCCTTGCTAGGAAATAGCGTTTCCAAATGACCACGTATCGAAAGAATAGAGTTCTAATACTTCTTAAAACGAGATGTCGCATCTCATTTCTATGTTTCATGATAAGATATAATATTCATTGTGGAGTGTTATGTATAGCTCGAGTTCAAGATATAATATTCATTGTGTAATGTTATGTATACCTCGTATTCACTTCAATGGAATGTAAGTGCGACATTTCCTTGCTAGGAAATAGAGTTTGCAGATGTCTACGTATATTAGCAATACAGTTCTAATGCTTCTCAAAATGCGATATAGCACCGCATTCCTATGTTTCATGATAAGAAGTAATATTCATTGCGAAGTGTCATGTATATCTCGTATTCACTTCAAAGGAATGTAAATGCGACACTTCCATGCTAGGAAGTAGCGTTTGCAGATGTCTACATATCGTAGCAATAGAGTTCTAATGCTGCTTAAAACGAGATGTCGCAATTTCATTTCTATGTTTCGTAATAAGATATAATATTCATTGTGGAGTGTTATGTATACCTCGTATTCACTTCAAAAGAATGTAAATGCGACCCTTCCATGCTAGGAAATAGCCTTTGCAGATGTCTACGTATCGTAGCAATAGTGTTCTAATGCTTCTTAAAACGAGATGCCGCATCTCATTTCTATGTTTCAGGATAGATATAATATTCAGTGCGAAGTGTTATGTATACTTCATATTCACTTCAAAAGGATGTAAGCGCGACACTTCCTTGCTAGGAAATAGCGTTTCCAGACGACTACGTATGGAAATAATAGAGTTCTAATACATCTTAAAACGAGATGTCGCATCGCATTTCTATGTTTCATGAAAAGATATAATATTCATTGCGAAGTGTCATGTATACCTCGATTTCACTACACAAGAATGTAAATGCGACACTTCCATGTTAGGAAATATTGTTTGCAGATGTCTACGTACCGTAAAAATAGAGTTCTAATGCTTCTTAAAACGCGATATCGCATCTCACCTCTATGTTTCATGATAAGATATAATATTCATTGCGAAGTGTCATGTATACCTCGTATTCACTTCATAAGAATGTAAATGCGATACTTGCATGCTAGGAAATAGCATTTGCAGATGTCTACGTATCGCAGCAATAGAATTCTAATGCTTTATAAAACGAGATGTCGCATTTCATTCCTATGTTTCTTGGTAAGATATAATATTCATTGTAGAGTATTATGTATACCTCGTATTCACTTCAATTGAATGTAAATGCGACACTTCCTTGCTAGGAAATATTGTTTGCAGATGTCTAAGTATCCTAGCAATATAGTTCTGATACTTCTTAAAACGCGATATCGCATCTCACATCTATGTTTCATGATAAGATATAATATTCATTGCGAATTGTCATGTACACCTCGTATTCACTTCAAAAGAATGTAAATGCGACACTTCCATGCTAGGAAATAGCGTCTGCAGATATATAGGTATCGTAGCAATAGCGTTCTAATGCTTCTTAAAACGCGATATCGCATCTCACTCCAATGTTTCATGATAAGATATAATATTCATTGCGAAGTGTCATGTATATCTCGTATTCACTTCAAAAGAATGTAAATGCGACACTTCCATGCTAGGAAATTGCGTTTGCAGATGTCTACGTATCGTAGCAGTAGAGTTTTAATGCTACTTAAAACGAGATGTCGCATTTGATATCTATGTTTCGTGGTAAGATATAATATTCATTGTAGAGAGATATGTATACCTCGTATTCACTTCAAAGAATGTAAATGCGACACTTCCTTGCTAGGAAATATTGTTTGCAGATGTCTACGTATCGTAGCAATAGAGTTTTAATGCTTCTTAAAACGAGATGTCGCATCTCATTTCTATGTTTCATGTTCAGATATAGTATTCATTGCGAAGTGTCATGTATACTTCGTATTCACATGACAGGAATGTAAATGCGACGCTTCCATGCTAGGAAATAGCGTTTGCAGATGTCTACGTATCGTAGCAATAGTGTTCTAATGCTTCTTAAAACGAGATGCCGCATCTCATTTCTATGTTTCATGAAAAGATATAATATTCATTGCGAAGTGTCATGTATACCTCGATTTCACTACACAAGAATGTAAATGCGACACTTCCATGTTAGGAAATATTGTTTGCAGATGTCTACGTACCGTAAAAATAGAGTTCTAATGCTTCTTAAAACGCGATATCGCATCCCACCTCTATGTTTCATGATAAGATATAATATTCATTGCGAAGTGTCATGTATACCTCGTATTCACTTCATAAGAATGTAAATGCGATACTTGCATGCTAGGAAATAGCGTTTGCAGATATCTACGTATCGTAGCAATAGAGTTCTAATGCTTCTTAAAACGAGATGTCGCATTTCATTTCTATGTTTCGCGATAAGATATAATATTCATAGTAGAGTGTTGTGTATACCTCGTATTCACTTCATAAGAATGTAAGTGCGACACTTCCTTGGAAGGAAATATTGATTGCAGATGTCTACGTATCGCAGCAATAGAATTCTAATGCTTATATAACGAGATGTCGCATTTCATTTCTATGTTTCTTGGTAAGATGTAATATTCATTGTAGAGTATTATATATACCTCGTATTCACTTCAAATGAATGTAAATGCGACACTTCCTTGCTAGGAAATATTGTTTGCAGATGTCTAAGTATCCTAGCAATATAGTTCTGATACTTCTTAAAACGCGATATCGCATCTCACTGCTATGTTTCATGATAAGATATAATATTCATTATGGATTGTTATGTATACCTCGTACTCACTTCAAAAGAATGTAAATGCGACACTTCCATGCTAGGAAATAGCGTTTGCAGATGTCTACGTATCCTAGCAATAGAGTTCTAATGCTTCTTAAAACGAGATGTCGCATCTCATTTCTGTGTTTCATGTTCAGATATAATGTTCATTGCGAAGTGTCATGTATACTTCGTATTCACATGACAGGAATGTAAATGCGACGCTTCCATGCTAGGAAATAGCGTTTGCAGATGTCTACGTATCGTAGCAATAGTGTTCTAATGCTTCTTAAAACGAGATGCCGCATCTCATTTCTATGTTTCAGGATAAGATATAATATTCATTGCGAAGTGTCATGTATACCCCGTATTCACTTGAAAAGAATGTAAATGCGACACTTCCATGCTAGGAAATAGCGTTTGCAGATGTCTACGTATCGTAGCAATAGAGTTCTAATGCTTCTTAGAACGCGATATCGCATCTCACTGCTATGTTTCATGAGAAGATATAATATTCATTGCGAAGTGTCATGTATATCTCGTATTCACATCAAAAGAATGTAAATGCGACACTTACATGCTAGGTAATAGCGTTTGCAGATGTCAACGCATCGTAGCAATAGAGGTCTAATGCTTCTTAAAGGAGATGCCGCATCTCACTGCTATGTTTCATTATAAGATATTATATTCATTATGGAGTGTTATGTGTACCTCGTATTCACTTCATAAGAATGTAAATGCGACCCTTCCATGCTAGGAAATAGCGTTTGCAGATGTCTACGTATCGTAGCAATAGAGTTCTAATGCTTCTTAGAACGCGATATCGCATCTCACTTCTATGTTTCACGATAAGATATAATATTCATTGCGAAGTGTCATGTATACCTCGTATTCGCTTCAAAAGAATGTAAATGCGACACTTCCTTGCTAGGAAATAGCGTTTCCAAATGACCACGTATCGAAAGAATAGAGTTCTAATACTTCTTAAAACGAGATGTCGCATCTCATTTCTATGTTTCATGATAAGGTATAATATTCATTGTGGAGTGTCATGTATACCTCGTACTCACATCACAAGAATGTAGATGCGACACTTCCATGCTAGGAAATAGCATTTGCAGATGTCAACGAATCGTAGCTATAGAGTTCTAATGCTTCTTTAAATGCGATATCGCATCTCACTTCTATGTTTCACGATAAGATATAATATTAATTGCGAAGTGTCATGTATACCTCGTATTCGCTTCAAAAGAATGTAAATGCGACACTTCCTTGCTAGGAAATAGCGTTTCCAAATGACCACGTATCGAAAGAATAGAGTTCTAATACTTCTTAAAACGAGATGTCGCATCTCATTTCTATGTTTCATGATAAGATATAATATTCATTGTGGAGTGTTATGTATAGCTTGAGTTCACTTCAAAAGAATGTAAGTGCGACACTTCCTTGCTAGGAAATAACATTTGCAGATGTCGGCGTATCATAGCGATAGAGTTCTAATGCTTCTTAAAATGAGATGTCGCATTTCATTTCTATGTTTCGTGATAAGATATAATATTCATTGTGGAGTGTTATGTATACCTCGTATTCACATCAAAAGAATGTAAATGCGACTCTTCCTTGCTAGGAAATAACATTTGCAGATGTCTACGCATCGTAGCAATAGAGTTCTAGTGCTCCTTAAATCGCGATATCGCATCTCACTTCTATGTTTCGAGATAAGATATAATATTCATTGCGTAGGGTTATGTATACCTCGTATTAAAAGAATGTAAATGCGGCATTTCCATGCTAGGTAATAGCGTTTGCAGAAGTTTACGTACCGTAGCAGTAGAGTTCTAATGCTTCTTAAAACGCGATATCGCATCTCACTGCTATGTTTCATGATAATATATAATATTCATTGCGAAGTGTCATGTATACGTCGTATTCACTTCAAAAGAATGTAAATGCGACACTTGC
Organism: Xylocopa sonorina; assembly: GCF_050948175.1. Taxonomy (NCBI): domain Eukaryota; kingdom Metazoa; phylum Arthropoda; class Insecta; order Hymenoptera; family Apidae; genus Xylocopa; species Xylocopa sonorina. The sequence continues at coordinate 638,840 of NW_027490270.1, read as the reverse complement.
ATGCTAGGAAATAGCGTTTGCAGATGTCTACGTACCGTAGCAATAGAGTTCTAATTCTTCTTAAAACGCGATATCGCATCTCACCTCTAAGTTTCATGACAAGATATAATATTCATTGCGAAGTATCATGTATACCTCGTATTCACTTCAGAAGAATGTAAATGCGGCACTTCAATGCTAGGAAATAGCGTTTGCAGATGTCTACGTATCGTAGCAGTAGAGTTCTAATGCTTCTTAAAATGAGAAGTCGTATTTCATTTCTACGTTTCGTAATAAGATATAATATTCATTGTGTAATGTTATGTATACCTCGTATTCACTTCAATGGAATGTAAGTGCGACATTTCCTTGCTAGGAAATAGAGTTTGCAGATGTCTACGTATATTAGCAATACAGTTCTAATGCTTCTCAAAATGCGATATAGCACCGCATTCCTATGTTTCATGATAAGAAGTAATATTCATTGCGAAGTGTCATGTATATCTCGTATTCACTTCAAAGGAATGTAAATGCGACACTTCCATGCTAGGAAGTAGCGTTTGCAGATGTCTACATATCGTAGCAATAGAGTTCTAATGCTGCTTAAAACGAGATGTCGCAATTTCATTTCTATGTTTCGTAATAAGATATAATATTCATTGTGGAGTGTTATGTATACCTCGTATTCACTTCAAAAGAATGTAAATGCGACCCTTCCATGCTAGGAAATAGCCTTTGCAGATGTCTACGTATCGTAGCAATAGTGTTCTAATGCTTCTTAAAACGAGATGCCGCATCTCATTTCTATGTTTCAGGATAAGATATAATATTCAGTGCGAAGTGTTATGTATACTTCATATTCACTTCAAAAGGATGTAAGCGCGACACTTCCTTGCTAGGAAATAGCGTTTCCAGACGACTACGTATGGAAATAATAGAGTTCTAATACATCTTAAAACGAGATGTCGCATCGCATTTCTATGTTTCATGAAAAGATATAATATTCATTGCGAAGTGTCATGTATATCTCGATTTCACTACACAAGAATGTAAATGCGACACTTCCATGTTTAGGAAATATTGTTTGCAGATGTCTACGTACCGTAAAAATAGAGTTCTAATGCTTCTTAAAACGCGATATCGCATCTCACCTCTATGTTTCATGATAAGATATAATATTCATTGCGAAGTGTCATGTATACCTCGTATTCACTTCATAAGGATGTAAATGCGATACTTGCATGCTAGGAAATAGCGTTTGCAGATGTCTACGTATCGCAGCAATAGAATTCTAATGCTTTATAAAACGAGATGTCGCATTTCATTCCTATGTTTCTTGGTAAGATATAATATTCATTGTAGAGTATTATGTATACCTCGTATTCACTTCAATTGAATGTAAATGCGACACTTCCTTGCTAGGAAATATTGTTTGCAGATGTCTAAGTATCCTAGCAATATAGTTCTGATACTTCTTAAAACGCGATATCGCATCTCACATCTATGTTTCATGATAAGATATAATATTCATTGCGAATTGTCATGTACACCTCGTATTCACTTCAAAAGAATGTAAATGCGACACTTCCATGCTAGGAAATAGCGTCTGCAGATATCTAGGTATCGTAGCAATAGCGTTCTAATGCTTCTTAAATCGCGATATCGCATCTCACTCCAATGTTTCATGATAAGATATAATATTCATTGCGAAGTGTCATGTATATCTCGTATTCACTTCAAAAGAATGTAAATGCGACACTTCCATGCTAGGAAATTGCGTTTGCAGATGTCTACGTATCGTAGCAGTAGAGTTTTAATGCTACTTAAAACGAGATGTCGCATTTGATATCTATGTTTCGTGGTAAGATATAATATTCATTGTAGAGAGATATGTATACCTCGTATTCACTTCAAAGAATGTAAATGCGACACTTCCTTGCTAGGAAATATTGTTTGCAGATGTCTACGTATCGTAGCAATAGAGTTTTAATGCTTCTTAAAACGAGATGTCGCATCTCATTTCTATGTTTCATGTTCAGATATAGTATTCATTGCGAAGTGTCATGTATACTTCGTATTCACATGACAGGAATGTAAATGCGACGCTCCCATGCTAGGAAATAGCGTTTGCAGATGTCTACGTATCGTAGCAATAGTGTTCTAATGCTTCTTAAAACGAGATGCCGCATCTCATTTCTATGTTTCATGAAAAGATATAATATTCATTGCGAAGTGTCATGTATACCTCGATTTCACTACACAAGAATGTAAATGCGACACTTCCATGTTAGGAAATATTGTTTGCAGATGTCTACGTACCGTAAAAATAGAGTTCTAATGCTTCTTAAAACGCGATATCGCATCCCACCTCTATGTTTCATGATAAGATATAATATTCATTGCGAAGTGTCATGTATACCTCGTATTCACTTCATAAGAATGTAAATGCGATACTTGCATGCTAGGAAATAGCGTTTGCAGATATCTACGTATCGTAGCAATAGAGTTCTAATGCTTCTTAAAACGAGATGTCGCATTTCATTTCTATGTTTCGCGATAAGATATAATATTCATAGTAGAGTGTTGTGTATACCTCGTATTCACTTCATAAGAATGTAAGTGCGACACTTCCTTGGAAGGAAATATTGATTGCAGATGTCTACGTATCGCAGCAATAGAATTCTAATGCTTATATAACGAGATGTCGCATTTCATTTCTATGTTTCTTGGTAAGATGTAATATTCATTGTAGAGTATTATATATACCTCGTATTCACTTCAAATGAATGTAAATGCGACACTTCCTTGCTAGGAAATATTGTTTGCAGATGTCTAAGTATCCTAGCAATATAGTTCTGATACTTCTTAAAACGCGATATCGCATCTCACTGCTATGTTTCATGATAAGATATAATATTCATTATGGATTGTTATGTATACCTCGTACTCACTTCAAAAGAATGTAAATGCGACACTTCCATGCTAGGAAATAGCGTTTGCAGATGTCTACGTATCCTAGCAATAGAGTTCTAATGCTTCTTAAAACGAGATGTCGCATCTCATTTCTATGTTTCATGTTCAGATATAATGTTCATTGCGAAGTGTCATGTATACTTCGTATTCACATGACAGGAATGTAAATGCGACGCTTCCATGCTAGGAAATAGCGTTTGCAGATGTCTACGTATCGTAGCAATAGTGTTCTAATGCTTCTTAAAACGAGATGCCGCATCTCATTTCTATGTTTCAGGATAAGATATAATATTCATTGCGAAGTGTCATGTATACCTCGTATTCACTTGAAAAGAATGTAAATGCGACACTTCCATGCTAGGAAATAGCGTTTGCAGATGTCTACGTATCGTAGCAATAGAGTTCTAATGCTTCTTAGAACGCGATATCGCATCTCACTGCTATGTTTCATGAGAAGATATAATATTCATTGCGAAGTGTCATGTATATCTCGTATTCACATCAAAAGAATGTAAATGCGACACTTACATGCTAGGTAATAGCGTTTGCAGATGTCAACGCATCGTAGCAATAGAGGTCTAATGCTTCTTAAAGGAGATGCCGCATCTCACTGCTATGTTTCATTATAAGATATTATATTCATTATGGAGTGTTATGTGTACCTCGTATTCACTTCATAAGAATGTAAATGCGACCCTTCCATGCTAGGAAATAGCGTTTGCAGATGTCTACGTATCGTAGCAATAGAGTTCTAATGCTTCTTAGAACGCGATATCGCATCTCACTTCTATGTTTCACGATAAGATATAATATTCATTGCGAAGTGTCATGTATACCTCGTATTCGCTTCAAAAGAATGTAAATGCGACACTTCCTTGCTAGGAAATAGCGTTTCCAAATGACCACGTATCGAAAGAATAGAGTTCTAATACTTCTTAAAACGAGATGTCGCATCTCATTTCTATGTTTCATGATAAGGTATAATATTCATTGTGGAGTGTCATGTATACCTCGTACTCACATCACAAGAATGTAGATGCGACACTTCCATGCTAGGAAATAGCATTTGCAGATGTCAACGAATCGTAGCTATAGAGTTCTAATGCTTCTTTAAATGCGATATCGCATCTCACTTCTATGTTTCACGATAAGATATAATATTAATTGCGAAGTGTCATGTATACCTCGTATTCGCTTCAAAAGAATGTAAATGCGACACTTCCTTGCTAGGAAATAGCGTTTCCAAATGACCACGTATCGAAAGAATAGAGTTCTAATACTTCTTAAAACGAGATGTCGCATCTCATTTCTATGTTTCATGATAAGATATAATATTCATTGTGGAGTGTTATGTATAGCTCGAGTTCACTTCAAAAGAATGTAAGTGCGACACTTCCTTGCTAGGAAATAACATTTGCAGATGTCGGCGTATCATAGCGATAGAGTTCTAATGCTTCTTAAAATGAGATGTCGCATTTCATTTCTATGTTTCGTGATAAGATATAATATTCATTGTGGAGTGTTATGTATACCTCGTATTCACATCAAAAGAATGTAAATGCGACTCTTCCTTGCTAGGAAATAACATTTGCAGATGTCTACGCATCGTAGCAATAGAGTTCTAGTGCTCCTTAAATCGCGATATCGCATCTCACTTCTATGTTTCGAGATAAGATATAATATTCATTGCGTAGGGTTATGTATACCTCGTATTAAAAGAATGTAAATGCGGCATTTCCATGCTAGGTAATAGCGTTTGCAGAAGTTTACGTACCGTAGCAGTAGAGTTCTAATGCTTCTTAAAACGCGATATCGCATCTCACTGCTATGTTTCATGATAATATATAATATTCATTGCGAAGTGTCATGTATACGTCGTATTCACTTCAAAAGAATGTAAATGCGACACTTGCATGCTAGGAAATAGCGTTTGCAGATGTCTACGTACCGTAGCAATAGAGTTCTAATTCTTCTTAAAACGCGATATCGCATCTCACCTCTAAGTTTCATGACAAGATATAATATTCATTGCGAAGTATCATGTATACCTCGTATTCACTTCAGAAGAATGTAAATGCGGCACTTCAATGCTAGGAAATAGCGTTTGCAGATGTCTACGTATCGTAGCAGTAGAGTTCTAATGCTTCTTAAAATGAGAAGTCGTATTTCATTTCTACGTTTCGTAATAAGATATAATATTCATTGTGTAATGTTATGTATACCTCGTATTCACTTCAATGGAATGTAAGTGCGACATTTCCTTGCTAGGAAATAGAGTTTGCAGATGTCTACGTATATTAGCAATACAGTTCTAATGCTTCTCAAAATGCGATATAGCACCGCATTCCTATGTTTCATGATAAGAAGTAATATTCATTGCGAAGTGTCATGTATATCTCGTATTCACTTCAAAGGAATGTAAATGCGACACTTCCATGCTAGGAAGTAGCGTTTGCAGATGTCTACATATCGTAGCAATAGAGTTCTAATGCTGCTTAAAACGAGATGTCGCAATTTCATTTCTATGTTTCGTAATAAGATATAATATTCATTGTGGAGTGTTATGTATACCTCGTATTCACTTCAAAAGAATGTAAATGCGACCCTTCCATGCTAGGAAATAGCCTTTGCAGATGTCTACGTATCGTAGCAATAGTGTTCTAATGCTTCTTAAAACGAGATGCCGCATCTCATTTCTATGTTTCAGGATAAGATATAATATTCAGTGCGAAGTGTTATGTATACTTCATATTCACTTCAAAAGGATGTAAGCGCGACACTTCCTTGCTAGGAAATAGCGTTTCCAGACGACTACGTATGGAAATAATAGAGTTCTAATACATCTTAAAACGAGATGTCGCATCGCATTTCTATGTTTCATGAAAAGATATAATATTCATTGCGAAGTGTCATGTATATCTCGATTTCACTACACAAGAATGTAAATGCGACACTTCCATGTTTAGGAAATATTGTTTGCAGATGTCTACGTACCGTAAAAATAGAGTTCTAATGCTTCTTAAAACGCGATATCGCATCTCACCTCTATGTTTCATGATAAGATATAATATTCATTGCGAAGTGTCATGTATACCTCGTATTCACTTCATAAGAATGTAAATGCGATACTTGCATGCTAGGAAATAGCGTTTGCAGATGTCTACGTATCGCAGCAATAGAATTCTAATGCTTTATAAAACGAGATGTCGCATTTCATTCCTATGTTTCTTGGTAAGATATAATATTCATTGTAGAGTATTATGTATACCTCGTATTCACTTCAATTGAATGTAAATGCGACACTTCCTTGCTAGGAAATATTGTTTGCAGATGTCTAAGTATCCTAGCAATATAGTTCTGATACTTCTTAAAACGCGATATCGCATCTCACATCTATGTTTCATGATAAGATATAATATTCATTGCGAATTGTCATGTACACCTCGTATTCACTTCAAAAGAATGTAAATGCGACACTTCCATGCTAGGAAATAGCGTCTGCAGATATCTAGGTATCGTAGCAATAGCATTCTAATGCTTCTTAAAACGCGATATCGCATCTCACTCCAATGTTTCATGATAAGATATAATATTCATTGCGAAGTGTCATGTATATCTCGTATTCACTTCAAAAGAATGTAAATGCGACACTTCCATGCTAGGAAATTGCGTTTGCAGATGTCTACGTATCGTAGCAGTAGAGTTTTAATGCTACTTAAAACGAGATGTCGCATTTGATATCTATGTTTCGTGGTAAGATATAATATTCATTGTAGAGAGATATGTATACCTCGTATTCACTTCAAAGAATGTAAATGCGACACTTCCTTGCTAGGAAATATTGTTTGCAGATGTCTACGTATCGTAGCAATAGAGTTTTAATGCTTCTTAAAACGAGATGTCGCATCTCATTTCTATGTTTCATGTTCAGATATAATATTCATTGCGAAGTGTCATGTATACTTCGTATTCACATGACAGGAATGTAAATGCGACGCTTCCATGCTAGGAAATAGCGTTTGCAGATGTCTACGTATCGTAGCAATAGTGTTCTAATGCTTCTTAAAACGAGATGCCGCATCTCATTTCTATGTTTCATGAAAAGATATAATATTCATTGCGAAGTGTCATGTATACCTCGATTTCACTACACAAGAATGTAAATGCGACACTTCCATGTTAGGAAATATTGTTTGCAGATGTCTACGTACCGTAAAAATGGAGTTCTAATGCTTCTTAAAACGCGATATCGCATCTCACCTCTATGTTTCATGATAAGATATAATATTCATTGCGAAGTGTCATGTATACCTCGTATTCACTTCATAAGAATGTAAATGCGATACTTGCATGCTAGGAAATAGCGTTTGCAGATATCTACGTATCGTAGCAATAGAGTTCTAATGCTTCTTAAAACGAGATGTCGCATTTCATTTCTATGTTTCGCGATAAGATATAATATTCATAGTAGAGTGTTATGTATACCTCGTATTCACTTCATAAGAATGTAAGTGCGACACTTCCTTGGAAGGAAATATTGATTGCAGATGTCTACGTATCGCAGCAATAGAATTCTAATGCTTATATAACGAGATGTCGCATTTCATTTCTATGTTTCTTGGTAAGATGTAATATTCATTGTAGAGTATTATATATACCTCGTATTCACTTCAAATGAATGTAAATGCGACACTTCCTTGCTAGGAAATATTGTTTGCAGATGTCTAAGTATCCTAGCAATATAGTTCTGATACTTCTTAAAACGCGATATCGCATCTCACATCTATGTTTCATGATAAGATATAATATTCATTGTAGAGTATTATGTATACCTCGTATTCACTTCAAATGAATGTAAATGCGACACTTCCTTGCTAGGAAATATTGTTTGCAGATGTCTAAGTATCCTAGCAATACAGTTCTGATACTTCTTAAAACGCGATATCGCATCTCACTTCTATGTTTCATGATAAGATATAATATTCATTGTGGAGTGTCATGTATACCTCGTACTCACATCACAAGAATGTAGATGCGACACTTCCATGCTAGGAAATAACATTTGCAGATGTCGGCGTATCATAGCGATAGAGTTCTAACGCTTCTTAAAATGAGATGTCGCATTTCATTTATATGTTTCGTGATAAGATATAATATTCATTGTGGAGTGTTATGTATACCTCGTATTCACATCAAAAGAATGTAAATGCGACTCTTCCTTGCTAGGAAATAACATTTGCAGATGTCTACGCATCGTAGCAATAGAGTTCTAGTGCTCCTTAAATCGCGATATCGCATCTCACTTCTATGTTTCGAGATAAGATATAATATTCATTGCGTAGGGTTATGTATACCTCGTATTAAAAGAATGTAAATGCGGCATTTCCATGCTAGGTAATAGCGTTTGCAGAAGTTTACGTACCGTAGCAGTAGAGTTCTAATGCTTCTTAAAACGCGATATCGCATCTCACTGCTATGTTTCATGATAATATATAATATTCATTGCGAAGTGTCATGTATACGTCGTATTCACTTCAAAAGAATGTAAATGCGACACTTGCATGCTAGGAAATAGCGTTTGCAGATGTCTACGTACCGTAGCAATAGAGTTCTAATTCATCTTAAAACGCGATATCGCATCTCACCTCTAAGTTTCATGACAAGATGTAATATTCATTGCGAAGTATCATGTATACCTCGTATTCACTTCAGAAGAATGTAAATGCGGCACTTCAATGCTAGGAAATAGCGTTTGCAGATGTCTACGTATCGTAGCAGTAGAGTTCTAATGCTTCTTAAAATGAGAAGTCGTATTTCATTTCTACGTTTCGTAATAAGATATAATATTCATTGTGTAATGTTATGTATACCTCGTATTCACTTCAATGGAATGTAAGTGCGACATTTCCTTGCTAGGAAATAGAGTTTGCAGATGTCTACGTATATTAGCAATACAGTTCTAATGCTTCTCAAAATGCGATATAGCACCGCATTCCTATGTTTCATGATAAGAAGTAATATTCATTGCGAAGTGTCATGTATATCTCGTATTCACTTCAAAGGAATGTAAATGCGACACTTCCATGCTAGGAAGTAACGTTTGCAGATGTCTACATATCGTAGCAATAGAGTTCTAATGCTGCTTAAAACGAGATGTCGCAATTTCATTTCTATGTTTCGCAATAAGATATAATATTCATTGTGGAGTGTTATGTATACCTCGTATTCACTTCAAAAGAATGTAAATGCGACCCTTCCATGCTAGGAAATAGCCTTTGCAGATGTCTACGTATCGCAGCAATAGAATTCTAATGCTTTATAAAACGAGATGTCGCATTTCATTCCTATGTTTCTTGGTAAGATATAATATTCATTGTAGAGTATTATGTGTACCTCGTATTCACTTCAATTGAATGTAAATGCGACACTTCCTTGCTAGGAAATATTGTTTGCAGATGTCTAAGTATCCTAGCAATATAGTTCTGATACTTCTTAAAACGCGATATCGCATCTCACATCTATGTTTCATGATAAGATATAATATTCATTGCGAATTGTCATGTACACCTCGTATTCACTTCAAAAGAATGTAAATGCGACACTTCCATGCTAGGAAATAGCGTCTGCAGATATCTAGGTATCGTAGCAATAGCGTTCTAATGCTTCTTAAAACGCGATATCGCATCTCACTCCAATGTTTCATGATAAGATATAATATTCATTGCGAAGTGTCATGTATATCTCGTATTCACATCAAAAGAATGTAAATGCGACACTTCCATGCTAGGAAATTGCGTTTGCAGATGTCTACGTATCGTAGCAGTAGAGTTTTAATGCTACTTAAAACGAGATGTCGCATTTGATATCTATGTTTCGTGGTAAGATATAATATTCATTGTAGAGAGATATGTATACCTCGTATTCACTTCAAAGAATGTAAATGCGACACTTCCTTGCTAGGAAATATTGTTTGCAGATGTCTACGTATCGTAGCAATAGTGTTCTAATGCTTCTTAAAACGAGATGCCGCATCTCATTTCTATGTTTCAGGATAAGATATAATATTCAGTGCGAAGTGTTATGTATACTTCATATTCACTTCAAAAGTACGTAAGTGCGACACTTCCTTGCTAGGAAATAGCGTTTCCAGACGACTACGTATGGAAATAATAGAGTTCTAACACATCTTAAAACGAGATGTCGCATCGCATTTCTATGTTTCATGAAAAGATATAATATTCATTGCGAAGTGTCATGTATACCTCGATTTCACTACACAAGAATGTAAATGCGACACTTCCATGTTAGGAAATATTGTTTGCAGATGTCTACGTACCGTAAAAATAGAGTTCTAATGCTTCTTAAAACGCGATATCGCATCTCACCTCTATGTTTCATGATAAGATATAATATTCATTGCGAAGTGTCATGTATACCTCGTATTCACTTCATAAGAATGTAAATGCGATACTTGCATGCTAGGAAATAGCGTTTGCAGATGTCTACGTATCGTAGCAATAGAGTTCTAATGCTTCTTAAAACGAGATGTCGCATTTCATTTCTATGTTTCGCGATAAGATATAATATTCATAGTAGAGTGTTATGTATACCTCGTATTCACTTCATAAGAATGTAACAGCGACACTTCCTTGGAAGGAAATATTGTTTGCAGATGTCTACGTATCGCAGCAATAGAATTCTAGTGCTTATATAACGAGATGTCGCATTTCATTTCTATGATTCTTGGTAAGATGTAATATTCATTGTAGAGTATTATATATACCTCGTATTCACTTCAAATGAATGTAAATGCGACACTTCCTTGCTAGGAAATATTGTTTGCAGATGTCTAAGTATCCTAGCAATATAGTTCTGATACTTCTTAAAACGCGATATCGCATCTCACATCTATGTTTCATGATAAGATATAATATTCATTGTAGAGTATTATGTATACCTCGTATTCACTTCAAATGAATGTAAATGCGACACTTCCTTGCTAGGAAATATTGTTTGCAGATGTCTAAGTATCCTAGCAATACAGTTCTGATACTTCTTAAAACGCGATATCGCATCTCACTTCTATGTTTCATGATAAGATATAATATTCATTGTGGAGTGTCATGTATACCTCGTACTCACATCACAAGAATGTAGATGCGACCCTTCCATGCTAGGAAATAGCCTTTGCAGATGTCTACGTATCGTAGCAATAGTGTTCTAATGCTTCTTAAAACGAGATGCCGCATCTCATTTCTATGTTTCAGGATAAGATATAATATTCAGTGCGAAGGGTTATGTATACCTCGTATTAAAAGAATGTAAATGCGACATTTCCTTGCTAGGAAATAGAGTTTGCAGATGTCTACGTATATTAGCAATACAGTTCTAATGCTTCTCAAAATGCGATATAGCACCGCATTCCTATGTTTCATGATAAGAAGTAATATTCATTGCGAAGTGTCATGTATATCTCGTATTCACTTCAAAGGAATGTAAATGCGACACTTCCATGCTAGGAAGTAGCGTTTGCAGATGTCTACATATCGTAGCAATAGAGTTCTAATGCTGCTTAAAACGAGATGTCGCAATTTCATTTCTATGTTTCGTAATAAGATATAATATTCATTGTGGAGTGTTATGTATACCTCGTATTCACTTCAAAAGAATGTAAATGCGACCCTTCCATGCTAGGAAATAGCCTTTGCAGATGTCTACGTATCGTAGCAATAGTGTTCTAATGCTTCTTAAAACGAGATGCCGCATCTCATTTCTATGTTTCAGGATAAGATATAATATTCAGTGCGAAGTGTTATGTATACTTCATATTCACTTCAAAAGGATGTAAGCGCGACACTTCCTTGCTAGGAAATAGCGTTTCCAGACGACTACGTATGGAAATAATAGAGTTCTAATACATCTTAAAACGAGATGTCGCATCGCATTTCTATGTTTCATGATAAGATATAATATTCATTGCGAAGTGTCATGTATACCTCGATTTCACTACACAAGAATGTAAATGCGACACTTCCATGTTAGGAAATATTGTTTGCAGATGTCTACGTACCGTAAAAATAGAGTTCTAATGCTTCTTAAAACGCGATATCGCATCTCACCTCTATGTTTCATGATAAGATATAATATTCATTGCGAAGTGTCATGTATACCTCGTATTCACTTCATAAGAATGTAAATGCGATACTTGCATGCTAGGAAATAGCGTTTGCAGATGTCTACGTATCGCAGCAATAGAATTCTAATGCTTTATAAAACGAGATGTCGCATTTCATTCCTATGTTTCTTGGTAAGATATAATATTCATTGTAGAGTATTATGTATACCTCGTATTCACTTCAATTGAATGTAAATGCGACACTTCCTTGCTAGGAAATATTGTTTGCAGATGTCTAAGTATCCTAGCAATATAGTTCTGATACTTCTTAAAACGCGATATCGCATCTCACATCTATGTTTCATGATAAGATATAATATTCATTGCGAATTGTCATGTACACCTCGTATTCACTTCAAAAGAATGTAAATGCGACACTTCCATGCTAGGAAATAGCGTCTGCAGATATATAGGTATCGTAGCAATAGCGTTCTAATGCTTCTTAAAACGCGATATCGCATCTCACTCCAATGTTTCATGATAAGATATAATATTCATTGCGAAGTGTCATGTATATCTCGTATTCACTTCAAAAGAATGTAAATGCGACACTTCCATGCTAGGAAATTGCGTTTGCAGATGTCTACGTATCGTAGCAGTAGAGTTTTAATGCTACTTAAAACGAGATGTCGCATTTGATATCTATGTTTCGTGGTAAGATATAATATTCATTGTAGAGAGATATGTATACCTCGTATTCACTTCAAAGAATGTAAATGCGACACTTCCTTGCTAGGAAATATTGTTTGCAGATGTCTACGTATCGTAGCAATAGAGTTTTAATGCTTCTTAAAACGAGATGTCGCATCTCATTTCTATGTTTCATGTTCAGATATAATATTCATTGCGAAGTGTCATGCATACTTCGTATTCACATGACAGGAATGTAAATGCGACGCTTCCATGCTAGGAAATAGCGTTTGCAGATGTCTACGTATCGTAGCAATAGTGTTCTAATGCTTCTTAAAACGAGATGCCGCATCTCATTTCTATGTTTCATGAAAAGATATAATATTCATTGCGAAATGTCATGTATACCTCGATTTCACTACACAAGAATGTAAATGCGACACTTCCATGTTAGGAAATATTGTTTGCAGATGTCTACGTACCGTAAAAATAGAGTTCTAATGCTTCTTAAAACGCGATATCGCATCTCACCTCTATGTTTCATGATAAGATATAATATTCATTGCGAAGTGTCATGTATACCTCGTATTCACTTCATAAGAATGTAAATGCGATACTTGCATGCTAGGAAATAGCGTTTGCAGATATCTACGTATCGTAGCAATAGAGTTCTAATGCTTCTTAAAACGAGATGTCGCATTTCATTTCTATGTTTCGCGATAAGATATAATATTCATAGTAGAGTGTTATGTATACCTCGTATTCACTTCATAAGAATGTAAGTGCGACACTTCCTTGGAAGGAAATATTGATTGCAGATGTCTACGTATCGCAGCAATAGAATTCTAATGCTTATATAACGAGATGTCGCATTTCATTTCTATGTTTCTTGGTAAGATGTAATATTCATTGTAGAGTATTATATATACCTCGTATTCACTTCAAATGAATGTAAATGCGACACTTCCTTGCTAGGAAATATTGTTTGCAGATGTCTAAGTATCCTAGCAATATAGTTCTGATACTTCTTAAAACGCGATATCGCATCCCACTGCTATGTTTCATGATAAGATATAATATTCATTGTAGAGTATTATGTATACCTCGTACTCACTTCAAATGAATGTAAATGCGACACTTCCTTGCTAGGAAATATTGTTTGCAGATGTCTAAGTATCCTAGCAATACAGTTCTGATACTTCTTAAAACGCGATATCGCATCTCACTTCTATGTTTCATGATAAGATATAATATTCATTGTGGAGTGTCATGTATACCTCGTACTCACATCACAAGAATGTAGATGCGACACTTCCATGCTAGGAAATAACATTTGCAGATGTCGGCGTATCATAGCGATAGAGTTCTAACGCTTCTTAAAATGAGATGTCGCATTTCATTTATATGTTTCGTGATAAGATATAATATTCATTGTGGAGTGTTATGTATACCTCGTATTCACATCAAAAGAATGTAAATGCGACTCTTCCTTGCTAGGAAATAACATTTGCAGATGTCTACGCATCGTAGCAATAGAGTTCTAGTGCTCCTTAAATCGCGATATCGCATCTCACTTCTATGTTTCGAGATAAGATATAATATTCATTGCGTAGGGTTATGTATACCTCGTATTAAAAGAATGTAAATGCGGCATTTCCATGCTAGGTAATAGCGTTTGCAGAAGTTTACGTACCGTAGCAGTAGAGTTCTAATGCTTCTTAAAACGCGATATCGCATCTCACTGCTATGTTTCATGATAATATATAATATTCATTGCGAAGTGTCATGTATACGTCGTATTCACTTCAAAAGAATGTAAATGCGACACTTGCATGCTAGGAAATAGCGTTTGCAGATGTCTACGTACCGTAGCAATAGAGTTCTAATTCATCTTAAAACGCGATATCGCATCTCACCTCTAAGTTTCATGACAAGATATAATATTCATTGCGAAGTATCATGTATACCTCGTATTCACTTCAGAAGAATGTAAATGCGGCACTTCAATGCTAGGAAATAGCGTTTGCAGATGTCTACGTATCGTAGCAGTAGAGTTCTAATGCTTCTTAAAATGAGAAGTCGTATTTCATTTCTACGTTTCGTAATAAGATATAATATTCATTGTGTAATGTTATGTATACCTCGTATTCACTTCAATGGAATGTAAGTGCGACATTTCCTTGCTAGGAAATAGAGTTTGCAGATGTCTACGTATATTAGCAATACAGTTCTAATGCTTCTCAAAATGCGATATAGCACCGCATTCCTATGTTTCATGATAAGAAGTAATATTCATTGCGAAGTGTCATGTATATCTCGTATTCACTTCAAAGGAATGTAAATGCGACACTTCCATGCTAGGAAGTAACGTTTGCAGATGTCTACATATCGTAGCAATAGAGTTCTAATGCTGCTTAAAACGAGATGTCGCAATTTCATTTCTATGTTTCGCAATAAGATATAATATTCATTGTGGAGTGTTATGTATACCTCGTATTCACTTCAAAAGAATGTAAATGCGACCCTTCCATGCTAGGAAATAGCCTTTGCAGATGTCTACGTATCGCAGCAATAGAATTCTAATGCTTTATAAAACGAGATGTCGCATTTCATTCCTATGTTTCTTGGTAAGATATAATATTCATTGTAGAGTATTATGTGTACCTCGTATTCACTTCAATTGAATGTAAATGCGACACTTCCTTGCTAGGAAATATTGTTTGCAGATGTCTAAGTATCCTAGCAATATAGTTCTGATACTTCTTAAAACGCGATATCGCATCTCACATCTATGTTTCATGATAAGATATAATATTCATTGCGAATTGTCATGTACACCTCGTATTCACTTCAAAAGAATGTAAATGCGACACTTCCATGCTAGGAAATAGCGTCTGCAGATATCTAGGTATCGTAGCAATAGCGTTCTAATGCTTCTTAAAACGCGATATCGCATCTCACTCCAATGTTTCATGATAAGATATAATATTCATTGCGAAGTGTCATGTATATCTCGTATTCACATCAAAAGAATGTAAATGCGACACTTCCATGCTAGGAAATTGCGTTTGCAGATGTCTACGTATCGTAGCAGTAGAGTTTTAATGCTACTTAAAACGAGATGTCGCATTTGATATCTATGTTTCGTGGTAAGATATAATATTCATTGTAGAGAGATATGTATACCTCGTATTCACTTCAAAGAATGTAAATGCGACACTTCCTTGCTAGGAAATATTGTTTGCAGATGTCTACGTATCGTAGCAATAGTGTTCTAATGCTTCTTAAAACGAGATGCCGCATCTCATTTCTATGTTTCAGGATAAGATATAATATTCAGTGCGAAGTGTTATGTATACTTCATATTCACTTCAAAAGTACGTAAGTGCGACACTTCCTTGCTAGGAAATAGCGTTTCCAGACGACTACGTATGGAAATAATAGAGTTCTAACACATCTTAAAACGAGATGTCGCATCGCATTTCTATGTTTCATGAAAAGATATAATATTCATTGCGAAGTGTCATGTATACCTCGATTTCACTACACAAGAATGTAAATGCGACACTTCCATGTTAGGAAATATTGTTTGCAGATGTCTACGTACCGTAAAAATAGAGTTCTAATGCTTCTTAAAACGCGATATCTCATCTCACCTCTATGTTTCATGATAAGATATAATATTCATTGCGAAGTGTCATGTATACCTCGTATTCACTTCATAAGAATGTAAATGCGATACTTGCATGCTAGGAAATAGCGTTTGCAGATGTCTACGTATCGTAGCAATAGAGTTCTAATGCTTCTTAAAACGAGATGTCGCATTTCATTTCTATGTTTCGCGATAAGATATAATATTCATAGTAGAGTGTTATGTATACCTCGTATTCACTTCATAAGAATGTAACTGCGACACTTCCTTGGAAGGAAATATTGTTTGCAGATGTCTACGTATCGCAGCAATAGAATTCTAGTGCTTATATAACGAGATGTCGCATTTCATTTCTATGTTTCTTGGTAAGATGTAATATTCATTGTAGAGTATTATATATACCTCGTATTCACTTCAAATGAATGTAAATGCGACACTTCCTTGCTAGGAAATATTGTTTGCAGATGTCTAAGTATCCTAGCAATATAGTTCTGATACTTCTTAAAACGCGATATCGCATCTCACATCTATGTTTCATGATAAGATATAATATTCATTGTAGAGTATTATGTATACCTCGTATTCACTTCAAATGAATGTAAATGCGACACTTCCTTGCTAGGAAATATTGTTTGCAGATGTCTAAGTATCCTAGCAATACAGTTCTGATACTTCTTAAAACGCGATATCGCATCTCACTTCTATGTTTCATGATAAGATATAATATTCATTGTGGAGTGTCATGTATACCTCGTACTCACATCACAAGAATGTAGATGCGACACTTCCATGCTAGGAAATAACATTTGCAGATGTCGGCGTATCATAGCGATAGAGTTCTAATGCTTCTTAAAATGAGATGTCGCATTTCATTTATATGTTTCGTGATAAGATATAATATTCATTGTGGAGTGTTATGTATACCTCGTATTCACATCAAAAGAATGTAAATGCGACTCTTCCTTGCTAGGAAATAACATTTGCAGATGTCTACGCATCGTAGCAATAGAGTTCTAGTGCTCCTTAAATCGCGATATCGCATCTCACTTCTATGTTTCGAGATAAGATATAATATTCATTGCGTAGGGTTATGTATACCTCGTATTAAAAGAATGTAAATGCGGCATTTCCATGCTAGGTAATAGCGTTTGCAGAAGTTTACGTACCGTAGCAGTAGAGTTCTAATGCTTCTTAAAACGCGATATCGCATCTCACTGCTATGTTTCATGATAATATATAATATTCATTGCGAAGTGTCATGTATACGTCGTATTCACTTCAAAAGAATGTAAATGCGACACTTGCATGCTAGGAAATAGCGTTTGCAGATGTCTACGTACCGTAGCAATAGAGTTCTAATTCATCTTAAAACGCGATATCGCATCTCACCTCTAAGTTTCATGACAAGATATAATATTCATTGCCAAGTATCATGTATACCTCGTATTCACTTCAGAAGAATGTAAATTTGGCACTTCAATGCTAGGAAATAGCGTTTGCAGATGTCTACGTATCGTAGCAGTAGAGTTCTAATGCTTCTTAAAATGAGAAGTCGTACTTCATTTCTACGTTTCGTAATAAGATATAATATTCATTGTGTAATGTTATGTATACCTCGTATTCACTTCAATGGAATGTAAGTGCGACATTTCCTTGCTAGGAAATAGAGTTTGCAGATGTCTACGTATATTAGCAATAGAGTTCTAATGCTTCTCAAAATGCGATATAGCACCGCATTCCTATGTTTCATGATAAGAAGTAATATTCATTGCGAAGTGTCATGTATATCTCGTATTCACTTCAAAGGAATGTAAATGCGACACTTCCTTGCTAGGAAATATTGTTTGCAGATGTCTAAGTATCCTAGCAATATAGTTCTAATACTTCTTAAAACGCGATATCGCATCTCACATCTATGTTTCATGATAAGATATAATATTCATTGCGAAGTGTCATGTACACCTCGTATTCACTTCAAAAGGATGTAAGTGCGACACTTCCTTGCTAGGAAATAGCGTTTCCAGACGACTACGTTTGGAAATAATAGAGTTCTAATACATCTTAAAACGTGATGTCGCATCGCATTTCTATGTTTCATGAAAAGATATAATATTCATTGCGAAGTGTCATGTATACCTCGATTTCACTACGCAAGAATGTAAATGCGACACTTCCATGCTAGGGAATATTGTTTGCAGATGTCTACGTACCGTAAAAATAGAGTTCTAATGCTTCTTAAAACGCGATATCGCATCTCACCTCTATGTTTCATGATAAGATATAATATTCATTGCGATGTGTCATGTATACCTCGTATTCACTTCATAAGAATGTAAATGCGATACTTGCATGCTAGGAAATAGCGTTTGCAGATGTCCACGTATCGTAGCAATAGAGTTCCAATGCTTCTTAGAACGAGAAGTCGTATTTCATTTCTATGTTTCGTAATAGGATATAATATTCATTGTGGAATGTTATGTATACCACGTATTCGCTTCAAAAGAATGTAAATGCGACACTTCCTTGCTAGGAAATATTGTTTGCACATGTCTACGTATCACAGCAATAGGGTACTAATGCTTCTTAAAACGAGATGTCGTATTTCATTTCTATGCTTCGTAATAAGATATAATATTCATTGTGTAATGTTATGTGTACCTCGTATTCACTTCAGTGGAATGTAAGTGCGAAATTTCCTTGCTAGGAAATAGAGTTTGCAGATGTCTACGTATATTAGCAATAGAGTTCTAATGCTTCCCAAAACACGATATAGCACCTCATTCCTATGTTTCATGATAAGATATAATATTCATTGCGAAGTGTCATGCATATATCGTATTCACTTCAAACGAATGTAAATGCGACACTTCCATGCTAGGAAATAGCGTTTGCAGATGTCTAAGTATCGTAGCAATAGAGTTCTAATGCTTCTCAAAACGCGATACAGCACCTCATTCCTATGTTTCATGATAAGATATAATTTTCATTGCGAAGTGTCATGTATATCTCGTATTCACTTCAAACGAGTGTAAATGCGACACTTCCATGCTAGGAAATAGCGTTTGCAGATGTCTACGTATCGTAGCAATAGAGTTCTAATGCTTCTTAAAACGCGATATCGCATCTCACTGCTATGTTTCATGAGAAGATATAATATTCATTGCGAAGTGTCATGTATATCTCGTATTCACATCAAAAGAATGTAAATGCGACACTTCCATGCTAGGAAATAGCGTTTGCAGATGTCTACGTATTGTAGCTATAGGGTTCTAATGCTGCTTAAAACGCGATATCGCATCTCACTGCTATGTTTCATGATAAGATATAATATTCATTATGGAGTGATATGTATACCTCGTACTCACTTCAAAAGAAAGTAAATGCGACCCTTCCATGCTAGGGAATAGCCTTTGCAGATGTCTACGTATCGTAGCAATAGAGTTCTAATGCTTCATAGAACGCGATATCGCATCTCACTTTTATGTTTCATGATAAGATATAATATTCATTGCGAAGTGTCATGTACACCTCGTATTCACTTCAAAAGAATGTAAATGCAACACTTCCATGCTAGGAAATAGCGTTTGCAGATGTCTACGTATCGTAGCAATAGAGTTCTAATGTTTCTTAGAACGCGATATCGCATCTCACTTTTATGTTTCATGATAAGATATAATATTCATTGCGAAGTGTCATGTATACCTCGTATTCACTTCAAAAGAATGTAAATGCGACACTTCCATGCTAGGATATAGCGTTTGCAGATGTCTACGTATCGTAGCAATAGAGTTCTAGTGCTTCTCAAAACGCGATATAGCACCTCATTCCTATGTTTCATGATAAGATATAATATTCATTGCGAAGAGTCATGTATATCTCGTATTCACTTCAAACGAATGTAAATGCGACACTTCCATGGTAGGAAATAGCGTTTGCAGATGTCTACGTATCGTAGCTATAGAGTTCTAATGCTTGTTAAAACGAGATGTCGCATTTCATTTCTATGTTTCGCGATAAGATATAATATTCATAGTAGAGTGTTGTGTATACCTCGTATTCACTTCATAAGAATGTAAGTGCGACACTTCCTTGGAAGGAAATATTGATTGCAGATGTCTACGTATCGCAGCAATAGAATTCTAATGCTTATATAACGAGATGTCGCATTTCATTTCTATGTTTCTTGGTAAGATGTAATATTCATTGTAGAGTATTATATATACCTCGTATTCACTTCAAATGAATGTAAATGCGACACTTCCTTGCTAGGAAATATTGTTTGCAGATGTCTAAGTATCCTAGCAATATAGTTCTGATACTTCTTAAAACGCGATATCGCATCTCACTGCTATGTTTCATGATAAGATATAATATTCATTATGGATTGTTATGTATACCTCGTACTCACTTCAAAAGAATGTAAATGCGACACTTCCATGCTAGGAAATAGCGTTTGCAGATGTCTACGTATCCTAGCAATAGAGTTCTAATGCTTCTTAAAACGAGATGTCGCATCTCATTTCTATGTTTCATGTTCAGATATAATGTTCATTGCGAAGTGTCATGTATACTTCGTATTCACATGACAGGAATGTAAATGCGACGCTTCCATGCTAGGAAATAGCGTTTGCAGATGTCTACGTATCGTAGCAATAGTGTTCTAATGCTTCTTAAAACGAGATGCCGCATCTCATTTCTATGTTTCAGGATAAGATATAATATTCATTGCGAAGTGTCATGTATACCTCGTATTCACTTGAAAAGAATGTAAATGCGACACTTCCATGCTAGGAAATAGCGTTTGCAGATGTCTACGTATCGTAGCAATAGAGTTCTAATGCTTCTTAGAACGCGATATCGCATCTCACTGCTATGTTTCATGAGAAGATATAATATTCATTGCGAAGTGTCATGTATATCTCGTATTCACATCAAAAGAATGTAAATGCGACACTTACATGCTAGGTAATAGCGTTTGCAGATGTCAACGCATCGTAGCAATAGAGGTCTAATGCTTCTTAAAGGAGATGCCGCATCTCACTGCTATGTTTCATTATAAGATATTATATTCATTATGGAGTGTTATGTGTACCTCGTATTCACTTCATAAGAATGTAAATGCGACCCTTCCATGCTAGGAAATAGCGTTTGCAGATGTCTACGTATCGTAGCAATAGAGTTCTAATGCTTCTTAGAACGCGATATCGCATCTCACTTCTATGTTTCACGATAAGATATAATATTCATTGCGAAGTGTCATGTATACCTCGTATTCGCTTCAAAAGAATGTAAATGCGACACTTCCTTGCTAGGAAATAGCGTTTCCAAATGACCACGTATCGAAAGAATAGAGTTCTAATACTTCTTAAAACGAGATGTCGCATCTCATTTCTATGTTTCATGATAATATATAATATTCATTGCGAAGTGTCATGTATACGTCGTATTCACTTCAAAAGAATGTAAATGCGACACTTGCATGCTAGGAAATAGCGTTTGCAGATGTCTACGTACCGTAGCAATAGAGTTCTAATTCTTCTTAAAACGCGATATCGCATCTCACCTCTAAGTTTCATGACAAGATATAATATTCATTGCGAAGTATCATGTATACCTCGTATTCACTTCAGAAGAATGTAAATGCGGCACTTCAATGCTAGGAAATAGCGTTTGCAGATGTCTACGTATCGTAGCAGTAGAGTTCTAATGCTTCTTAAAATGAGAAGTCGTATTTCATTTCTACGTTTCGTAATAAGATATAATATTCATTGTGTAATGTTATGTATACCTCGTATTCACTTCAATGGAATGTAAGTGCGACATTTCCTTGCTAGGAAATAGAGTTTGCAGATGTCTACGTATATTAGCAATACAGTTCTAATGCTTCTCAAAATGCGATATAGCACCGCATTCCTATGTTTCATGATAAGAAGTAATATTCATTGCGAAGTGTCATGTATATCTCGTATTCACTTCAAAGGAATGTAAATGCGACACTTCCATGCTAGGAAGTAGCGTTTGCAGATGTCTACATATCGTAGCAATAGAGTTCTAATGCTGCTTAAAACGAGATGTCGCAATTTCATTTCTATGTTTCGTAATAAGATATAATATTCATTGTGGAGTGTTATGTATACCTCGTATTCACTTCAAAAGAATGTAAATGCGACCCTTCCATGCTAGGAAATAGCCTTTGCAGATGTCTACGTATCGTAGCAATAGTGTTCTAATGCTTCTTAAAACGAGATGCCGCATCTCATTTCTATGTTTCAGGATAAGATATAATATTCAGTGCGAAGTGTTATGTATACTTCATATTCACTTCAAAAGGATGTAAGCGCGACACTTCCTTGCTAGGAAATAGCGTTTCCAGACGACTACGTATGGAAATAATAGAGTTCTAATACATCTTAAAACGAGATGTCGCATCGCATTTCTATGTTTCATGAAAAGATATAATATTCATTGCGAAGTGTCATGTATATCTCGATTTCACTACACAAGAATGTAAATGCGACACTTCCATGTTTAGGAAATATTGTTTGCAGATATCTACGTACCGTAAAAATAGAGTTCTAATGCTTCTTAAAACGCGATATCGCATCTCACCTCTATGTTTCATGATAAGATATAATATTCATTGCGAAGTGTCATGTATACCTCGTATTCACTTCATAAGAATGTAAATGCGATACTTGCATGCTAGGAAATAGCGTTTGCAGATGTCTACGTATCGCAGCAATAGAATTCTAATGCTTTATAAAACGAGATGTCGCATTTCATTCCTATGTTTCTTGGTAAGATATAATATTCATTGTAGAGTATTATGTATACCTCGTATTCACTTCAATTGAATGTAAATGCGACACTTCCTTGCTAGGAAATATTGTTTGCAGATGTCTAAGTATCCTAGCAATATAGTTCTGATACTTCTTAAAACGCGATATCGCATCTCACATCTATGTTTCATGATAAGATATAATATTCATTGCGAATTGTCATGTACACCTCGTATTCACTTCAAAAGAATGTAAATGCGACACTTCCATGCTAGGAAATAGCGTCTGCAGATATCTAGGTATCGTAGCAATAGCATTCTAATGCTTCTTAAAACGCGATATCGCATCTCACTCCAATGTTTCATGATAAGATATAATATTCATTGCGAAGTGTCATGTATATCTCGTATTCACTTCAAAAGAATGTAAATGCGACACTTCCATGCTAGGAAATTGCGTTTGCAGATGTCTACGTATCGTAGCAGTAGAGTTTTAATGCTACTTAAAACGAGATGTCGCATTTGATATCTATGTTTCGTGGTAAGATATAATATTCATTGTAGAGAGATATGTATACCTCGTATTCACTTCAAAGAATGTAAATGCGAACACTTCCTTGCTAGGAAATATTGTTTGCAGATGTCTACGTATCGTAGCAATAGAGTTTTAATGCTTCTTAAAACGAGATGTTCGCATCTCATTTCTATGTTTCATGTTCAGATATAATATTCATTGCGAAGTGTCATGTATACTTCGTAATTCACATGACAGGAATGTAAATGCGACGCTTCCATGCTAGGAAATAGCGTTTGCAGATGTCTACGTATCGTAGCAATAGTGTTCTAATGCTTCTTAAAACGAGATGCCGCATCTCATTTCTATGTTTCATGAAAAGATATAATATTCATTGCGAAATGTCATGTATACCTCGATTTCACTACACAAGAATGTAAATGCGACACTTCCATGTTAGGAAATATTGTTTGCAGATGTCTACGTACCGTAAAATAGAGTTCTAATGCTTCTTAAAACGCGATATCGCATCTCACCTCTATGTTTCATGATAAGATATAATATTCATTGCGAAGTGTCATGTATATCCCGTATTCACTTCATAAGAATGTAAATGCGATACTTGCATGCTAGGAAATAGCGTTTGCAGATGTCTACGTATCGTAGCAATAGAGTTCTAATGCTTCTTAAAACGAGATGTCGTCATTTCATTTCTATGTTTCGCGATAAGATATAAATATTCATAGTAGAGTGTTATGTATACCTCGTATTCACTTCATAAGAATGTAACTGCGACACTTCCTTGGAAGGAAATATTGTTTGCAGATGTCTACGTATCGCAGCAATAGAATTCTAGTGCTTATATAACGAGATGTCGCATTTCATTTCTATGTTTCTTGGTAAGATGTAATATTCATTGTAGAGTATTATATATACCCTCGTATTCACTTCAAATGAATGTAAATGCGACACTTCCTTGCTAGGAAATATTGTTTGCAGATGTCTAAGTATCCTAGCAATATAGTTCTGATACTTCTTAAAACGCGATATCGCATCTCACATCTATGTTTCATGATAAGATATAATATTCATTGTAGAGTATTATGTATACCTCGTATTCACTTCAAATGAATGTAAATGCGACACTTCCTTGCTAGGAAATATTGTTTGCAGATGTCTAAGTATCCTAGCAATACAGTTCTGATACTTCTTAAAACGCGATATCGCATCTCACTTCTATGTTTCATGATAAGATATAATATTCATTGTGGAGTGTCATGTATACCTCGTACTCACATCACAAGAATGTAGATGCGACACTTCCATGCTAGGAAATAACATTTGCAGATGTCGGCGTATCATAGCGATAGAGTTCTAATGCTTCTTAAAATGAGATGTCGCATTTCATTTATATGTTTCGTGATAAGATATAATATTCATTGTGGAGTGTTATGTATACCTCGTATTCACATCAAAAGAATGTAAATGCGACTCTTCCTTGCTAGGAAATAACATTTGCAGATGTCTACGCATCGTAGCAATAGAGTTCTAGTGCTCCTTAAATCGCGATATCGCATCTCACTTCTATGTTTCGAGATAAGATATAATATTCATTGCGTAGGGTTATGTATACCTCGTATTAAAAGAATGTAAATGCGGCATTTCCATGCTAGGTAATAGCGTTTGCAGAAGTTTACGTACCGTAGCAGTAGAGTTCTAATGCTTCTTAAAACGCGATATCGCATCTCACTGCTATGTTTCATGATAATATATAATATTCATTGCGAAGTGTCATGTATACGTCGTATTCACTTCAAAAGAATGTAAATGCGACACTTGCATGCTAGGAAATAGCGTTTGCAGATGTCTACGTACCGTAGCAATAGAGTTCTAATTCATCTTAAAACGCGATATCGCATCTCACCTCTAAGTTTCATGACAAGATATAATATTCATTGCCAAGTATCATGTATACCTCGTATTCACTTCAGAAGAATGTAAATGCGGCACTTCAATGCTAGGAAATAGCGTTTGCAGATGTCTACGTATCGTAGCAGTAGAGTTCTAATGCTTCTTAAAATGAGAAGTCGTACTTCATTTCTACGTTTCGTAATAAGATATAATATTCATTGTGTAATGTTATGTATACCTCGTATTCACTTCAATGGAATGTAAGTGCGACATTTCCTTGCTAGGAAATAGAGTTTGCAGATGTCTACGTATATTAGCAATAGAGTTCTAATGCTTCTCAAAATGCGATATAGCACCGCATTCCTATGTTTCATGATAAGAAGTAATATTCATTGCGAAGTGTCATGTATATCTCGTATTCACTTCAAAGGAATGTAAATGCGACACTTCCTTGCTAGGAAATATTGTTTGCAGATGTCTAAGTATCCTAGCAATATAGTTCTAATACTTCTTAAAACGCGATATCGCATCTCACATCTATGTTTCATGATAAGATATAATATTCATTGCGAAGTGTCATGTACACCTCGTATTCACTTCAAAAGGATGTAAGTGCGACACTTCCTTGCTAGGAAATAGCGTTTCCAGACGACTACGTTTGGAAATAATAGAGTTCTAATACATCTTAAAACGTGATGTCGCATCGCATTTCTATGTTTCATGAAAAGATATAATATTCATTGCGAAGTGTCATGTATACCTCGATTTCACTACGCAAGAATGTAAATGCGACACTTCCATGCTAGGGAATATTGTTTGCAGATGTCTACGTACCGTAAAAATAGAGTTCTAATGCTTCTTAAAACGCGATATCGCATCTCACCTCTATGTTTCATGATAAGATATAATATTCATTGCGATGTGTCATGTATACCTCGTATTCACTTCATAAGAATGTAAATGCGATACTTGCATGCTAGGAAATAGCGTTTGCAGATGTCCACGTATCGTAGCAATAGAGTTCCAATGCTTCTTAGAACGAGAAGTCGTATTTCATTTCTATGTTTCGTAATAGGATATAATATTCATTGTGGAATGTTATGTATACCACGTATTCGCTTCAAAAGAATGTAAATGCGACACTTCCTTGCTAGGAAATATTGTTTGCACATGTCTACGTATCACAGCAATAGGGTACTAATGCTTCTTAAAACGAGATGTCGTATTTCATTTCTATGCTTCGTAATAAGATATAATATTCATTGTGTAATGTTATGTGTACCTCGTATTCACTTCAGTGGAATGTAAGTGCGAAATTTCCTTGCTAGGAAATAGAGTTTGCAGATGTCTACGTATATTAGCAATAGAGTTCTAATGCTTCCCAAAACACGATATAGCACCTCATTCCTATGTTTCATGATAAGATATAATATTCATTGCGAAGTGTCATGCATATATCGTATTCACTTCAAACGAATGTAAATGCGACACTTCCATGCTAGGAAATAGCGTTTGCAGATGTCTAAGTATCGTAGCAATAGAGTTCTAATGCTTCTCAAAACGCGATACAGCACCTCATTCCTATGTTTCATGATAAGATATAATTTTCATTGCGAAGTGTCATGTATATCTCGTATTCACTTCAAACGAGTGTAAATGCGACACTTCCATGCTAGGAAATAGCGTTTGCAGATGTCTACGTATCGTAGCAATAGAGTTCTAATGCTTCTTAAAACGCGATATCGCATCTCACTGCTATGTTTCATGAGAAGATATAATATTCATTGCGAAGTGTCATGTATATCTCGTATTCACATCAAAAGAATGTAAATGCGACACTTCCATGCTAGGAAATAGCGTTTGCAGATGTCTACGTATTGTAGCTATAGGGTTCTAATGCTGCTTAAAACGCGATATCGCATCTCACTGCTATGTTTCATGATAAGATATAATATTCATTATGGAGTGATATGTATACCTCGTACTCACTTCAAAAGAAAGTAAATGCGACCCTTCCATGCTAGGGAATAGCCTTTGCAGATGTCTACGTATCGTAGCAATAGAGTTCTAATGCTTCATAGAACGCGATATCGCATCTCACTTTTATGTTTCATGATAAGATATAATATTCATTGCGAAGTGTCATGTACACCTCGTATTCACTTCAAAAGAATGTAAATGCAACACTTCCATGCTAGGAAATAGCGTTTGCAGATGTCTACGTATCGTAGCAATAGAGTTCTAATGTTTCTTAGAACGCGATATCGCATCTCACTTTTATGTTTCATGATAAGATATAATATTCATTGCGAAGTGTCATGTATACCTCGTATTCACTTCAAAAGAATGTAAATGCGACACTTCCATGCTAGGATATAGCGTTTGCAGATGTCTACGTATCGTAGCAATAGAGTTCTAGTGCTTCTCAAAACGCGATATAGCACCTCATTCCTATGTTTCATGATAAGATATAATATTCATTGCGAAGAGTCATGTATATCTCGTATTCACTTCAAACGAATGTAAATGCGACACTTCCATGGTAGGAAATAGCGTTTGCAGATGTCTACGTATCGTAGCTATAGAGTTCTAATGCTTGTTAAAACGCGATATCGCATCTGACTGCTATGTTTCATGAGAAGATATAATATTCATTATGGAGTGTTATGAATACCTCGTACTCACTTCAAAAGAATGTAAATGCGACCCTCCCATCCTAGGAAATAGCGCTTGCAGATGTCTACGTATCGTAGAAATAGGGTTCTAATGCTTCTTAAAACGAGATGTCGCATCTCATTTCTATGTGTCATGATCAGATATAATATTCATTGCGAAGTGTCATGTATACCTCGTATTCACTTCAAAAGGATGTAAATGCGACACTTCCTTGCTAGGAAATAGCGTTTCCAGATGACTACGTGTCGAAACAATAGAGTTCTAATGATTCTTAAAATGCGATATCGCATCTCACTGCTATGTTTCATGATGAGATATAATATTCATTATGGAGTGTTATGTATACCTCGTACTCACTTCAAAAGAATGTAAATGCGACCCTTCCATGCTAGGGAATAACCTTTGCAGATGTCTACGTATCGTAGCAATAGAGTTCTAATGCTTCTTAGAACGCGACATCGCATCTCACTTTTATGTTTCATGATAAGATATAATATTCATTGCGAAGTGTCATGTATACCTCGCATTCACTTCAAAATAATGTAAATGCGACACTTCCATGCTAGGAAATAGCGTTTGCAGATGTCTACTTATCGTAGCAATAGAGTTCTAATGCTTCTCAAAACGCGATATAGCACCTCATTCCTATGTTTCATGATAAGATATAATATTCATTGCGAAGTGTCATGTATATCTCGTATTCACTTCAAACGAATGTAAATGCGACACTTCCATGCTAGGAAATAGCGTTTGCAGATGTCTACGTATCGTAGCAATACAGTTCTAATACTTCTTAAAACGCGATATCGCATCTCACTGCTATGTTTCATGATAAGATATAATATTCATTATGGAGTGATGTGCATACCTCGTACTCACTTCAAAAGAAAGTAAATGCGACCCTTCCATGCTAGGGAATAGCCTTTGCAGATGTCTACGTATCGTAGCAATAGAGTTCTAATGTTTCTTAGAACGCGATATCGCATCTCACTTTTATGTTTCATGATAAGATATAATATTCATTGCGAAGTGTCATGTATATCTCGTATTCACTTCAAAAGAATGTAAATGCGACACTTCCATGCTAGGAAATTGCGTTTGCAGATGTCTACGTATCGTAGCAGTAGAGTTTTAATGCTACTTAAAACGAGATGTCGCATTTGATTTCTATGTTTCGTGGTAAGATATAATATTCATTGTAGAGAGATATGTATACCTCGTATTCACTTCAAAGAATGTAAATGCGACACTTCCTTTCTAGGAAATATTGTTTGCAGATGTCTACGTATCGTAGCAATAGAGTTTTAATGCTTCTTAAAACGAGATGTCGCATCTCATTTCTATGTTTCATGTTCAGATATAATATTCATTGCGAAGTGTCATGTATACTTCGTATTCACATGACAGGAATGTAAATGCGACACATCCATGCTAGGAAACAGCGTTTGCAGATGTCTACGTATCCTAGCAATAGAGTTCTAATGCTTCTTAAAACGAGATGTCGCATCTCATTTCTATGTTTCATGTTCAGATATAATATTCATTGCGAAGTGTCATGTTTACCTCGTATTCACTTTAAAAGGATGTAAATGCGACACTTCCTTGCTAGGAAATAGCGTTTCCAGATGACTACGTGTCGAAACAATAGAGTTCTAATGATTCTTAAAATGCCATATCGTATCTCACGCCTATGTTTCACGATAAGATGTAATATTCATTGCGAAGTGTCATGTATACCTCGTATTCACTTCAAAAGAACGCAAATAAGACACTTCCATGCTAGGAAATAGCGTTTGCAGATGTCTACGTATCGTAGCAATAGTGTTCTAATGCTTCTTAGAACGCGATATCGGATCTCACTTCTATGTTTCACGATAAGATATAATATTCATTGCGAAGTGTCATGTATACCTCGTATTCACTTCAAAAGAATGTAAATATGACACTTTCATGCTAGGAAATAGCGTTTGCAGATGTCTGCGTATCGTGCAATAGAGTTCTAATGCTTCTTAAAACGAGATGCCTCATTACATTTCTATGTTCCGTGATAAGATATAATATTCATTGTGGAGTGTCATGTATACCTCGTATTCACTTCAAATGAATGTAAATGCGACACTTCCATGCTAGGAAGTAGCGTTTGCAGATGTCTACGTATCGTAGCAATAGGGTTCTAATGCTTCTTAAAACGCGATATCGCATCTCACTTCTATGTATCATGACAAGATATAATATTCATTGCGAAGTGTCATGTATACCTCGATATCACTACACAAGAATGTAAATGCGACACTTCCTTGCTAGGAAATATTGTTTGCACATGTCTACGTATCACAGCAATAGGGTACTAATGCTTCTTAAAACGAGATGTCGTATTTCATTTCTATGCTTCGTAATAAGATATAATATTCATTGTGTAATGTTATGTATACCTCGTATTCACTTCAGTGGAATGTAAGTGCGAAATTTCCTTGCTAGGAAATAGAGTTTGCAGATGTCTACGTATATTAGCAATAGAGTTCTAATGCTTCCCAAAACACGATATAGCACCTCATTCCTATGTTTCATGATAAGATATAATATTCATTGCGAAGTGTCATGTATATATCGTATTCACTTCAAACGAATGTAAATGCGACACTTCCATGCTAGGAAATAGCGTTTGCAGATGTCTAAGTATCGTAGCAATAGAGTTCTAATGCTTCTCAAAACGCGATATAGCACCTCATTCCTATGTTTCATGATAAGATATAATTTTCATTGCGAAGTGTCATGTATATCTCGTATTCACTTCAAACGAGTGTAAATGCGACACTTCCATGCTAGGAAATAGCGTTTGCAGATGTCTACGTATCGTAGCAATAGAGTTCTAATGCTTCTTAAAACGCGATATCGCATCTCACTGCTATGTTTCATGAGAAGATATAATATTCATTGCGAAGTGTCATGTATATCTCGTATTCACATCAAAAGAATGTAAATGCGACACTTCCATGCTAGGAAATAGCGTTTGCAGATGTCTACGTATTGTAGCTATAGAGTTCTAATGCTTCTTAAAACGCGATATCGCATCTCACTGCTATGTTTCATGATAAGATATAATATTCATTATGGAGTGATATGTATACCTCGTACTCACTTCAAAAGAAAGTAAATGCGACCCTTCCATGCTAGGGAATAGCCTTTGCAGATGTCTACGTATCGTAGCAATAGAGTTCTAATGCTTCATAGAACGCGATATCGCATCTGACTGCTATGTTTCATGAGAAGATATAATATTCATTATGGAGTGTTATGAATACCTCGTACTCACTTCAAAAGAATGTAAATGCGACCCTCCCATCCTAGGAAATAGCGCTTGCAGATGTCTACGTATCGTAGCAATAGAGTTCTAATGCTTCTTAAAACGAGATGTCGCATCTCATTTCTATGTGTCATGATCAGATATAATATTCATTGCGAAGTGTCATGTATACCTCGCATTCACTTCAAAATAATGTAAATGCGACACTTCCATGCTAGGAAATAGCGTTTGCAGATGTCTACTTATCGTAGCAATAGAGTTCTAATGCTTCTCAAAACGCGATATAGCACCTCATTCCTATGTTTCATGATAAGATATAATATTCATTGCGAAGTGTCATGTATATCTCGTATTCACTTCAAACGAATGTAAATGCGACACTTCCATGCAAGGAAATAGCGTTTTCAGATGTCTACGTATCGTAGCAATAGAGTTCTAATGCTTCCCAAAACGCGATATAGCACCTCATTCCTATGTTTCATGATAAGATATAATATTCATTGCGAAGTGTCATGTATATCTCGTATTCACTTCAAACGAGTGTAAATGCGACACTTCCATGCTAGGAAATAGCGTTTGCAGATGTCTACGTATCGTAGCAATAGAGTTCTAATGCTTCTTAAAACGCGATATCGCATCTCACTGCTATGTTTCATGAGAAGATATAATATTCATTGCGAAGTGTCATGTATATCTCGTATTCACATCAAAAGAATGTAAATGCGACACTTCCATGCTAGGAAATAGCGTTTGCAGATGTCTACGTATTGTAGCTATAGAGTTCTAATGCTTCTTAAAACGCGATATCGCATCTCACTGCTATGTTTCATGATAAGATATAATATTCATTATGGAGTGATATGTATACCTCGTACTCACTTCAAAAGAAAGTAAATGCGACCCTTCCATGCTAGGGAATAGCCTTTGCAGATGTCTACGTATCGTAGCAATAGAGTTCTAATGCTTCATAGAACGCGATATCGCATCTGACTGCTATGTTTCATGAGAAGATATAATATTCATTATGGAGTGTTATGAATACCTCGTACTCACTTCAAAAGAATGTAAATGCGACCCTCCCATCCTAGGAAATAGCGCTTGCAGATGTCTACGTATCGTAGCAATAGAGTTCTAATGCTTCTTAAAACGAGATGTCGCATCTCATTTCTATGTGTCATGATCAGATATAATATTCATTGCGAAGTGTCATGTATACCTCGCATTCACTTCAAAATAATGTAAATGCGACACTTCCATGCTAGGAAATAGCGTTTGCAGATGTCTACTTATCGTAGCAATAGAGTTCTAATGCTTCTCAAAACGCGATATAGCACCTCATTCCTATGTTTCATGATAAGATATAATATTCATTGCGAAGTGTCATGTATATCTCGTATTCACTTCAAACGAATGTAAATGCGACACTTCCATGCAAGGAAATAGCGTTTTCAGATGTCTACGTATCGTAGCAATAGAGTTCTAATGCTTCCCAAAACGCGATATAGCACCTCATTCCTATGTTTCATGATAAGATATAATATTCATTGCGAAGTGTCATGTATATCTCGTATTCACTTCAAACGAGTGTAAATGCGACACTTCCATGCTAGGAAATAGCGTTTGCAGATGTCTACGTATCGTAGCAATAGAGTTCTAATGCTTCTTAAAACGCGATATCGCATCTCACTGCTATGTTTCATGAGAAGATATAATATTCATTGCGAAGTGTCATGTATATCTCGTATTCACTACAAACGAATGTAAATGCGACACTTCCATGCTAGGAAATAGCGTTTGC
This sequence comes from Xylocopa sonorina, assembly GCF_050948175.1. NCBI lineage: Eukaryota > Metazoa > Arthropoda > Insecta > Hymenoptera > Apidae > Xylocopa > Xylocopa sonorina. The sequence goes on along the minus strand of NW_027490270.1, from coordinate 605,450 downwards.
AGTTATCTACGTATCGTAGCAATAGAGTTCTAATGCTTCTTAAAACGCGATATCGCATCTCACTGCTATGTTTCATGATAAGATATAATGTTCATTATGGAGTGATGTGCATACCTCGTACTCACTTCAAAAGAAAGTAAATGCGACCCTTCCATGCTAGGAAATAGCGTTTGCAGATGTCTAAGTATCGTAGCAATAGAGTTCTAATGCTTCTCAAAACGCGATATAGCACCTCATTCCTATGTTTCATGATAAGATATAATTTTCATTGCGAAGTGTCATGTATATCTCGTATTCACTTCAAACGAGTGTAAATGCGACACTTCCATGCTAGGAAATAGCGTTTGCAGATGTCTACGTATCGTAGCAATAGAGTTCTAATGCTTCTTAAAACGCGATATCGCATCTCACTGCTATGTTTCATGAGAAGATATAATATTCATTGCGAAGTGTCATGTATATCTCGTATTCACATCAAAAGAATGTAAATGCGACACTTCCATGCTAGGAAATAGCGTTTGCAGATGTCTACGTATTGTAGCTATAGAGTTCTAATGCTTCTTAAAACGCGATATCGCATCTCACTGCTATGTTTCATGATAAGATATAATATTCATTATGGAGTGATATGTATACCTCGTACTCACTTCAAAAGAAAGTAAATGCGACCCTTCCATGCTAGGGAATAGCCTTTGCAGATGTCTACGTATCGTAGCAATAGAGTTCTAATGCTTCATAGAACGCGATATCGCATCTGACTGCTATGTTTCATGAGAAGATATAATATTCATTACGGAGTGTTATGAATACCTCGTACTCACTTCAAAAGAATGTAAATGCGACCCTCCCATCCTAGGAAATAGCGCTTGCAGATGTCTACGTATCGTAGCAATAGAGTTCTAATGCTTCTTAAAACGAGATGTCGCATCTCATTTCTATGTGTCATGATCAGATATAATATTCATTGCGAAGTGTCATGTATACCTCGCATTCACTTCAAAATAATGTAAATGCGACACTTCCATGCTAGGAAATAGCGTTTGCAGATGTCTACTTATCGTAGCAATAGAGTTCTAATGCTTCTCAAAACGCGATATAGCACCTCATTCCTATGTTTCATGATAAGATATAATATTCATTGCGAAGTGTCATGTATATCTCGTATTCACTTCAAACGAATGTAAATGCGACACTTCCATGCAAGGAAATAGCGTTTTCAGATGTCTACGTATCGTAGCAATAGAGTTCTAATGCTTCCCAAAACGCGATATAGCACCTCATTCCTATGTTTCATGATAAGATATAATATTCATTGCGAAGTGTCATGTATATCTCGTATTCACTTCAAACGAGTGTAAATGCGACACTTCCATGCTAGGAAATAGCGTTTGCAGATGTCTACGTATCGTAGCAATAGAGTTCTAATGCTTCTTAAAACGCGATATCGCATCTCACTGCTATGTTTCATGAGAACATATAATATTCATTGCGAAGTGTCATGTATATCTCGTATTCACTTCAAACGAATGTAAATGCGACACTTCCATGCTAGGAAATAGCGTTTGCAGTTATCTACGTATCGTAGCGATAGAGTTCTAATGCTTCTTAAAACGCGATATCGCATCTCACTGCTATGTTTCATGATAAGATATAATATTCATTATGGAGTGATGTGCATACCTCGTACTCACTTCAAAAGAAAGTAAATGCGACCCTTCCATGCTAGGGAATAGCCTTTGCAGATGTCTACGTATCGTAGCAATAGAGTTCTAATGTTTCTTAGAACGCGATATCGCATCTCACTTTTATGTTTCATGATAAGATATAATATTCATTGCGAAGTGTCATGTATATCTCGTATTCACTTCAAACGAATGTAAATGCGACACTTCCATGCAAGGAAATAGCGTTTTCAGATGTCTACGTATCGTAGCAATAGAGTTCTAATGCTTCTTAAAACGCGATATCGCATCTCACTGCTATGTTTCATGAGAAGATATAATATTCATTGCGAAGTGTCATGTATATCTCGTATTCACATCAAAAGAATGTAAATGCGACACTTCCATGCTAGGAAATAGCGTTTGCAGATGTCTACGTATTGTAGCTATAGAGTTCTAATGCTTCTTAAAACGCGATATCGCATCTCACTGCTATGTTTCATGATAAGATATAATATTCATTATGGAGTGATATGTATACCTCGTACTCACTTCAAAAGAAAGTAAATGCGACCCTTCCATGCTAGGGAATAGCCTTTGCAGATGTCTACGTATCGTAGCAATAGGGTTCTAATGCTTCATAGAAAGCGATATCGCATCTCACTTTTATGTTTCATGATAAGATATAATATTCATTGCGAAGTGTCATGTACACCTCGTATTCACTTCAAAAGAATGTAAATGCAACACTTCCATGCTAGGAAGTAGCGTTTGCAGATGTCTACGTATCGTAGCAATAGAGTTCTAATGTTTCTTAGAACGCGATATCGCATCTCACTTTTATGTTTCATGATAAGATATAATATTCATTGCGAAGTGTCATGTACACCTCGTATTCACTTCAAAAGAATGTAAATGCGACACTTCCATGCTAGGATATAGCGTTTGCAGATGTCTACGTATCGTAGCAATAGAGTTCTAGTGCTTCTCAAAACGCGATATAGCACCTCATTCCTATGTTTCATGATAAGATATAATATTCATTGCGAAGAGTCATGTATATCTCGTATTCACTTCAAACGAATGTAAATGCGACACTTCCATGGTAGGAAATAGCGTTTGCAGATGCCTACGTATCGTAGCTATAGAGTTCTAATGCTTGTTAAAACGCGATATCGCATCTGACTGCTATGCTTCATGAGAAGATATAATATTCATTATGGAGTGTTATGAATACCTCGTACTCACTTCAAAAGAATGTAAATGCGACCCTACCATCCTAGGAAATAGCGCTTGCAGATGTCTACGTATCGTAGCAATAGAGTTCTAATGCTTCTTAAAACGAGATGTCGCATCTCATTTCTATGTGTCATGATCAGATATAATATTCATTGCGAAGTGTCATGTATACCTCGTATTCACTTCAAAAGGATGTAAATGCGACACTTCCTTGCTAGGAAATAGCGTTTCCAGATGACTACGTGTCGAAACAATAGAGTTCTAATGATTCTTAAAATGCGATATCGCATCTCACTGCTATGTTTCATGATGAGATATAATATTCATTATGGAGTGTTATGTATACCTCGTACTCACTTCAAAAGAATGTAAATGCGACCCTTCCATGCTAGGGAATAACCTTTGCAGATGTCTACGTATCGTAGCAATAGAGTTCTAATGCTTCTTAGAACGCGACATCGCATCTCACTTTTATGTTTCATGATAAGATATAATATTCATTGCGAAGTGTCATGTATACCTCGCATTCACTTCAAAATAATGTAAATGCGACACTTCCATGCTAGGAAATAGCGTTTGCAGATGTCTACTTATCGTAGCAATAGAGTTCTAATGCTTCTCAAAACGCGATATAGCACCTCATTCCTATGTTTCATGATAAGATATAATATTCATTGCGAAGTGTCATGTATATCTCGTACTCACTTCAAACGAATGTAAATGCGACACTTCCATGCAAGGAAATGGCGTTTTCAGATGTCTACGTATCGTAGCAATAGAGTTCTAATGCTTCCCAAAACGCGATATAACACCTCATTCCTATGTTTCATGATAAGATATAATATTCATTGCGACGTGTCATGTATATCTCGTATTCACTTCAAACGAGTGTAAATGCGACACTTCCATGCTAGGAAATAGCGTTTGCAGATGTCTACGTATCGTAGCAATAGAGTTCTAATGCTTCTTAAAACGCGATATCGCATCTCACTGCTATGTTTCATGAGAAGATATAATATTCATTGCGAAGTGTCATGTATATCTCGTATTCACTTCAAACGAATGTAAATGCGACACTTCCATGCTAGGAAATAGCGTTTGCAGATGTCTACGTATCGTAGCAATAGAGTTCTAATGCTTCTTAAAACGCGATATCGCATCTCACTGCTATGTTTCATGATAAGATATAATATTCATTATGGAGTGATATGCATACCTCGTACCCACTTCAAAAGAAAGTAAATGCGACCCTTCCATGCTAGGGAATAGCCTTTGCAGATGTCTACGTATCGTAGCAATAGGGTTCTAATGTTTCTTAGAACGCGATATCGCATCTCACTTTTATGTTTCATGATAAGATATAATATTCATTGCGAAGTGTCATGTATACCTCGTATTCACTTCAAAAGAATGTAAATGCGACACTTCCATGCTAGGATATAGCGTTTGCAGATGTCTACGTATCGTAGCAATAGAGTTCTAGTGCTTCTCAAAACGCGATATAGCACCTCATTCCTATGTTTCATGATAAGATATAATATTCATTGCGAAGTGTCATGTATATCTCGTATTCACTTCAAACGAATGTAAATGCGACACTTCCATGGTAGGAAATAGCGTTTGCAGATGTCTACGTATCGTAGCTATAGAGTTCTAGTGCTTGTTAAAACGCGATATCGCATCTGACTGCTATGTTTCATGAGAAGATATAATATTCATTGCGAAGTGTCACGTATATCTCGTATTCACTTCAAACGAGTGTAAATGCGACACTTCCATGCTAGGAAATAGCGTTTGCAGATGTCTACGTATCGTAGCAATAGAGTTCTAATGCTTCTTAAAACGCGATATCGCATCTCACTGCTATGTTTCATGATAAGATATAATATTCATTATGGAGTGTCATGTATACCTCGTATTCACTTCAAAAGGATGTAAATGCGACACTTCCTTGCTAGGAAATAGAGTTTCCAGATGACTACGTGTCGAAACAATAGAGTTCTAATGATTCTTAAGATGCCATATCGCATCTCACTTCTATGTTTCATGATAAGATATAATATTCATTGCGAAGTGTCATGTATATCTCGTATTCATTTCAAACGAATGTAAATGCGACACTTCCATGCTAGGAAATAGCGTTTGCACATGTCTACGTATCGTAGCAATAGAGTTCTAATGCTTCATAGAACGCGATATCGCATCTCACTTTTATGTTTCATGATAAGATATAATATTCATTGCGATGTGTCATGTATACCTCGTATTCACTTCAAAAGAATGTAAATGCAACACTTCCATGCTAGGAAATAGCGTTTGCAGATGTCTACGTATCGTAGCAATAGAGTTCTAGTGCTTCTCAAAACGCGATATAGCACCTCATTCCTATGTTTCATGATAAGATATAATATTCATTGCGAAGTGTCATGTATATCTCGTATTCACTTCAAACAAATGTAAATGCGACACTTCCATGCTAGGAAATAGCGTTTGCAGATGTCTACGTATTGTAGCAATAGAGTTCTAATGCTTCATAGAACGCGATATCGCATCTCACTTTTATGTTTCATGATAAGATATAATATTCATTGCGAAGTGTCATGTACACCTCGTATTCACTTCAAAAGAATGTAAATGCAACACTTCCATGCTAGGAAATAGCGTTTGCAGATGTCTACGTATTGTAGCTGTAGAGTTCTAATGCTTGTTAAAACGCGATATCGCTTCTGACTGCTATGTTTCATGAGAAGGTATAATATTCATTGCGAAGTGTCATGTATATCTCGTATTCACTTCAAACGAGTGTAAATGCGACACTTCCATGCTAGGAAATAGCGTTTGCAGATGTCTGCGTATCGTAGCAATAGAGTTCTAATGCTTCTTAAAACGCGATATCGCATCTCACTGCTATGTTTCATGATAAGATATAATATTCATTAAGGAGTGTCATGTATACCTCGTATTCACTTCAAAAGGATGTAAATGCGACACTTCCTTGCTAGGAAATAGAGTTTCCAGATGACTACGTGTCGAAACAATAGAGTTCTAATGATTCTTAAAATGCCATATCGCATCTCACTTCTATGTTTCATGATAAGATATAATATTCATTGCGAAGTGTCATGTATATCTCGTATTCACTTCAAACGAATGTAAATGCGACACTTCCATGCTAGGAAATAGCGTTTGCAGATGTCTACATATCGTAGCAATAGAGTTCTAATGCTTCTCAAAACGCGATATAGCACCTCATTCCTATGTTTCATGACAAGATATAATATTCATTGCGAAGTGTCATGTATATCTCGTATTCACTTCAAAAGAATGTAGATGCGACACTTCCATGCTAGGAAATAGCGTTTGCAGATGTCTACGTATCGTAGCAATAGAGTTCTAATGATTCTTAAAATGCCATATCGCATCTCACTTCTATGTTTCATGATAAGATATAATATTCATTGCGAAGTGTCATGTATACCTCGTATTCACTTCAAAAGAACGCAAATAAGACACTTCCATGCTAGGAAATAGCGTTTGCAGATGTCTACGTATCGTAGCAATAGAGTTCTAATGCTTCTTAGAACGCGATATCGCATCTCACTTCTATGTTTCACGATAAGATATAATATTCATTCCGAAGTGTCATGTATATCTCGTATTCATTTCAAACGAATGTAAATGCGACACTTCCATGCTAGGAAATAGCGTTTGCAGATGTCTACGTATCGTAGCAATAGAGTTCTAGTGCTTCTCAAAACGCGATATAGCACCTCATTCCTATGTTTCATGATAAGATATAATATTCATTGCGAAGTGTCATGTATATCTCGTATTCACTTCAAACAAATGTAAATGCGACACTTCCATGCTAGGAAATAGCGTTTGCAGATGTCTACGTATTGTAGCTATAGAGTTCTAATGCTTGTTAAAACGCGATATTGCATCTGACTGCTATGTTTCATGAGAAGATATAATATTCATTGCGAAGTGTCATGTATATCTCGTATTCACTTCAAACGAGTGTAAATGCGACACTTCCATGCTAGGAAATAGCGTTTGCAGATGTCTACGTATTGTAGCAATAGAGTTCTAATGCTTCATAGCACGCGATATCGCATCTCACTTTTATGTTTCATGATAAGATATAATATTCATTGCGAAGTGTCATGTACACCTCGTATTCACTTCAAAAGAATGTAATTGCAACACTTCCATGCTAGGAAATAGCGTTTGCAGATGTCTACGTATTGTAGCTGTAGAGTTCTAATGCTTGTTAAAACGCGATATCGCATCTGACTGCTATGTTTCATGAGAAGGTATAATATTCATTGCGAAGTGTCATGTATATCTCGTATTCACTTCAAACGAATGTAAATGCGACACTTCCATGCCAGGAAATAGCGTTTGCAGATGTCTACGTATGGTAGCTATAGAGTTCTAATGCTTCTTAAAACGCGATATCGCATCTCACTGCTATGTTTCATGATAAGATATAATATTCATTATGGAGTGTCATGTATACCTCGTATTCACTTCAAAAGGATGTAAATGCGACACTTCCTTGCTAGGAAATAGAGTTTCCAGATGACTACGTGTCGAAACAATAGAGTTCTAATGATTCTTAAAATGCCATATCGCATCTCACTTCTATGTTTCATGATAAGATATAATATTCATTGCGAAGTGTCATGTATATCTCGTATTCACTTCAAACGAATGTAAATGCGACACTTCCATGCTAGGAAATAGCGTTTGCAGATGTCTACATATCGTAGCAATAGAGTTCTAATGCTTCTCAAAACGCGATATAGCACCTCATTCCTATGTTTCATGACAAGATATAATATTCATTGCGAAGTGTCATGTATATCTCGTATTCACTTCAAAAGAATGTAGATGCGACACTTCCATGCTAGGAAATAGCGTTTGCAGATGTCTACGTATCGTAGCAATAGAGTTCTAATGATTCTTAAAATGCCATATCGCATCTCACTTCTATGTTTCATGATAAGATATAATATTCATTGCGAAGTGTCATGTATACCTCGTATTCACTTCAAAAGAACGCAAATAAGACACTTCCATGCTAGGAAATAGCGTTTGCAGATGTCTACGTATCGTAGCAATAGAGTTCTAATGCTTCTTAGAACGCGATATCGCATCTCACTTCTATGTTTCACGATAAGATATAATATTCATTGCGAAGTGTCATGTATATCTCGTATTCATTTCAAACGAATGTAAATGCGACACTTCCATGCTAGGAAATAGCGTTTGCAGATGTCTACGTATCGTAGCAATAGAGTTCTAGTGCTTCTCAAAACGCGATATAGCACCTCATTCCTATGTTTCATGATAAGATATAATATTCATTGCGAAGTGTCATGTATATCTCGTATTCACTTCAAACAAATGTAAATGCGACACTTCCATGCTAGGAAATAGCGTTTGCAGATGTCTACGTATTGTAGCTATAGAGTTCTAATGCTTGTTAAAACGCGATATTGCATCTGACTGCTATGTTTCATGAGAAGATATAATATTCATTGCGAAGTGTCATGTATATCTCGTATTCACTTCAAACGAGTGTAAATGCGACACTTCCATGCTAGGAAATAGCGTTTGCAGATGTCTACGTATTGTAGCAATAGAGTTCTAATGCTTCATAGCACGCGATATCGCATCTCACTTTTATGTTTCATGATAAGATATAATATTCATTGCGAAGTGTCATGTACACCTCGTATTCACTTCAAAAGAATGTAATTGCAACACTTCCATGCTAGGAAATAGCGTTTGCAGATGTCTACGTATAGTAGCTGTAGAGTTCTAATGCTTGTTAAAACGCGATATCGCATCTGACTGCTATGTTTCATGAGAAGGTATAATATTCATTGCGAAGTGTCATGTATATCTCGTATTCACTTCAAACGAATGTAAATGCGACACTTCCATGCCAGGAAATAGCGTTTGCAGATGTCTACGTATTGTAGCTATAGAGTTCTAATGCTTCTTAAAACGCGATATCGCATCTCACTGCTATGTTTCATGATAAGATATAATATTCATTATGGAGTGTCATGTATACCTCGTATTCACTTCAAAAGGATGTAAATGCGACACTTCCTTGCTAGGAAATAGAGTTTCCAGATGACTACGTGTCGAAACAATAGAGTTCTAATGATTCTTAAAATGCCATATCGCATCTCACTTCTATGTTTCATGATAAGATATAATATTCATTGCGAAGTGTCATGTATATCTCGTATTCACTTCAAACGAATGTAAATGCGACACTTCCATGCTAGGAAATAGCGTTTGCAGATGTCTACATATCGTAGCACTAGAGTTCTAATGCTTCTCAAAACGCGATATCGCATCTCACTGCTATGTTTCATGATAAGATATAATATTCATTATGGAGTGTCATGTATACCTCGTATTCACTTCAAAAGGATGTAAATGCGACACTTCCTTGCTAGGAAATAGAGTTTCCAGATGACTACGTGTCGAAACAATAGAGTTCTAATGATTCTTAAAATGCCATATCGCATCTCACTTCTATGTTTCATGATAAGATATAATATTCATTGCGAAGTGTCATGTATATCTCGTATTCACTTCAAACGAATGTAAATGCGACACTTCCATGCTAGGAAATAGCGTTTGCAGATGTCTACATATCGTAGCACTAGAGTTCTAATGCTTCTCAAAACGCGATATAGCACCTCATTCCTATGTTTCATGACAAGATATAATATTCATTGCGAAGTGTCATGTATATCTCGTATTCACTTCAAAAGAATGTAGATGCGACACTTCCATGCTAGGAAATAGCGTTTGCAGATGTCTACGTATCGTAGCAATAGAGTTCTAATGATTCTTAAAATGCCATATCGCATCTCACTTCTATGTTTCATGATAAGATATAATATTCATTGCGAAGTGTCATGTATACCTCGTATTCACTTCAAAAGAACGCAAATAAGACACTTCCATGCTAGGAAATAGCGTTTGCAGATGTCTACGTATCGTAGCAATAGAGTTCTAATGCTTCTTAGAACGCGATATCGCATCTCACTTCTATGTTTCACGATAAGATATAATATTCATTGCCAAGTGTCATGTATACCTCGTATTCACTTCAAAAGAATGTAAATATGACACTTCCATGCTAGGAAATAGCGTTTGCAGATGTCTACGTATCGTAGCAATAGAGTCCTAATGCTTCTTAAAACGAGATGCCTCATTACATTTCTATGTTCCGTGATAAGATATAATATTCATTGTGGAGTGTCATGTATACCTCGTATTCACTTCAAATGAATGTAAATGCGACACTTCCATGCCAGGAAGTGGCGTTTGCAGATGTCTACGTATCGTAGCAATAGGGTTCTAATGCTTCTTAAAACGCGATATCGCATCTCACTTCTATGTATCATGACAAGATATAATATTCATTGCGAAGTGTCATGTATACCTCGATTTCACTTCACAAGAATGTAAATGCGACACTTCCTTGCTAGGAAATATTGTTTGCAGATGTCTAAGTATCACAGCAATAGAGTACTAATGCTTCTTAAAACGAGATGTCGTATTTCATTTCTATGCTTCGTAATAAGATATAATATTCATTGTGTAATGTTATGTATACCTCGTATTCACTTCAGTGGAATGTAAGTGCGAAATTTCCTTGCTAGGAAATAGAGTTTGCAGATGTCTACGTATATTAGCAATAGAGTTCTAATGCTTCCCAAAACACGATATAGCACCTCATTCCTATGTTTCATGATAAAATATAATATTCATTGCGAAGTGTCATGTATATATCGTATTCACTTCAAACGAATGTAAATGCGACACTTCCATGCTAGGAAATAGCGTTTGCAGATGTCTAAGTATCGTAGCAATAGAGTTCTAATGCTTCTCATAACGCGATATAGCACCTCATTCCTATGTTTCATGATAAGATATAATTTTCATTGCGAAGTGTCATGTATATCTCGTATTCACTTCAAACGAGTGTAAATGCGACACTTCCATGCTAGGAAATAGCGTTTGCAGATGTCTACGTATCGTAGCAATAGAGTTCTAATGCTTCTTAAAACGCGATATCGCATCTCACTGCTATGTTTCATTAGAAGATATAATATTCATTGCGAAGTGTCATGTATATCTCGTATTCACATCAAAAGAATGTAAATGCGACACTTCCATGCTAGGAAATAGCGTTTGCAGATGTCTACGTATCGCAGCAATAGAGCTCCAATGCTTCCTAAAACGCGATATCGCATCACTCTTCTATGTTTCTTCTATGTTTCATGATAAGGTATAATATTCATAGCGAAGTGTCATGTATACCTCGTATTCACTTCAAATGAATGTAAATGCGACACTTCCATGCTAGGAAATAGCGTTTGCAGATGTCTACGTATCGTAGCAATAGAGTTCTAATGCTTCTTAAAACGCGATATCGCATCTCACTGCTATGTTTCATGATAAGATATAATATTCATTATGGAGTGATATGTATATCTCGTATTCACTTCAAACGAATGTAAATGCGACACTTCCATGCTAGGAAATAGCGTTTGCAGATGTCTACGTATTGTAGCTGTAGAGTTCTAATGCTTGTTAAAACGCGATATCGCATCTGACTGCTATGTTTCATGAGAAGGTATAATATTCATTGCGAAGTGTCATGTATATCTCGTATTCACTTCAAACGAGTGTAAATGCGACACTTCCATGCTAGGAAATAGCGTTTGCAGATGTCTACGTATCGTAGCAATAGAGTTCTAATGCTTCTTAAAACGCGATATCGCATTTCACTGCTATGTTTCATGATAAGATATAATATTCATTGCGAAGTGTCATGTATATCTCGTATTCACTTCAAACGAATGTAAATGCGACACTTCCATGCTAGGAAATAGCGTTTGCAGATGTCTACGTATCGTAGCTATAGAGTTCTAGTGCTTGTTAAAACGCGATATCGCATCTGACTGCTATGTTTCATGAGAAGATATAATATTCATTATGGAGTGTTATGAATACCTCGTACTCACTTCAAAAGAATGTAAATGCGACCCTCCCATCCTAGGAAATAGCGCTTGCAGATGTCTACGTATCGTAGCAATAGAGTTCTAATGCTTCTTAAAACGAGATGTCGCATCTCATTTCTATGTGTCATGATCAGATATAATATTCATTGCGAAGTGTCATGTATACCTCGTATTCACTTCAAAAGGATGTAAATGCGACACTTCCTTGCTAGGAAATAGCGTTTCCAGATGACTACGTGCCGAAACAATAGAGTTCTAATGAATCTTAAAATGCGATATCGCATCTCACTGCTATGTTTCATGATGAGATATAATATTCATTATGGAGTGTTATGTATACCTCGTACTCACTTCAAAAGAATGTAAATACGACCCTTCCATGCTAGGAAGTAGCCTTTGCAGATGTCTACGTATCGTAGCAATAGAGTACTAATGCTTCTTAGAACGCGATATCGCATCTCACTTCCATGTTTCATGATAAGATATAATATTCATTGCGAAGTGTCATGTATACCTCGTATTCACTTCAAAAGAATGTAAATGCGACACTTCCATGCTAGGAAATAGCGTTTGCAGATGTCTACGTATCGTAGCAATAGAGTTCTAATGCTTCTTAAAACGCGATATCGCATCTCACTGCTATGTTTCATGATAAGATATACTATTCATTATGGAGTGATATGTATACCTCGTACTCACTTCAAAAGAAAGTAAATGCGACCCTTCCATGCTAGGGAATAGCCTTTGCAGATGTCTACGTATCGTAGCAATAGAGTTCTAATGCTTCTTAGAACGCGACATCGCATCTCACTTTTATGTTTCATGATATGATATAATATTCATTGCGAAGTGTCATGTATACCTCGTATTCACTTCAAAAGAATGTAAATGCGACACTTCCATGCTAGGAAATAGCGTTTGCAGATGTCTACGTATCGTAGTAATAGAGTTCTAGTGCTTCTCAAAACGCGATATAGCACCTCATTCCTATGTTTCATGATAAGATATAATATTCATTGCGAAGTGTCATGTATATCTCGTATTCACTTCAAACGAATGTAAATGCGACACATCCATGCTAGGAAATAGCGTTTGCAGATGTCTACGTATTGTAGCTATAGAGTTCTAATGCTTGTTAAAACGCGATATTGCATCTGACTGCTATGTTTCATGAGAAGATATAATATTCATTGCGAAGTGTCATGTATATCTCGTATTCACTTCAAACGAGTGTAAATGCGACACTTCCATGCTAGGAAATAGCGTTTGCAGATGTCTACGTATTGTAGCAATAGAGTTCTAATGCTTCATAGAACGCGATATCGCATCTCACTTTTATGTTTCATGATAAGATATAATATTCATTGCGAAGTGTCATGTACACCTCGTATTCACTTCAAAAGAATGTAAATGCAACACTTCCATGCTAGGAAATAGCGTTTGCAGATGTCTACGTATCGTAGCAATAGAGTTCTAGTGCTTCTCAAAACGCGATATAGCACCTCATTCCTATGTTTCATGATAAGATATAATATTCATTGCGAAGTGTCATGTATATCTCGTATTCACTTCAAACGAATGTAAATGCGACACTTCCATGCTAGGAAATAGCGTTTGCAGATGTCTACGTATTGTAGCTATAGAGTTCTAATGCTTGTTAAAACGCGATATCGCATCTGACTGCTATGTTTCATGAGAAGGTATAATATTCATTGCGAAGTGTCATGTATATCTCGTATTCACTTCAAACGAGTGTAAATGCGACACTTCCATGCTAGGAAATAGCGTTTGCAGATGTCTACGTATCGTAGCAATAGAGTTCTAATGCTTCTTAAAACGCGATATCGCATCTCACTGCTATGTTTCATGATAAGATATAATATTCATTATGGAGTGTCATGTATACCTCGTATTCACTTCAAAAGGATGTAAATGCGACACTTCCTTGCTAGGAAATAGAGTTTCCAGATGACTACGTGTCGAAACAATAGAGTTCTAATGATTCTTAAAATGCCATATCGCATCTCACTTCTATGTTTCATGATAAGATATAATATTCATTGCGAAGTGTCATGTATACCTCGTATTCACTTCAAAAGAATGTAAATGCGACACCTCCATGCTAGGAAATAGCGTTTGCAGATGTCTACGTATCGTAGTAATAGAGTTCTAGTGCTTCTCAAAACGCGATATAGCACCTCATTCCTATGTTTCATGATAAGATATAATATTCATTGCGAAGTGTCATGTATATCTCGTATTCACTTCAAAAGAATGTAGATGCGACACTTCCATGCTAGGAAATAGCGTTTGCAGATGTCTACGTATCGTAGCAATAGAGTCCTAATGCTTCTTAAAACGAGATGCCTCATTACATTTCTATGTTCCGTGATAAGATATAATATTCATTGTGGAGTGTCATGTATACCTCGTATTCACTTCAAATGAATGTAAATGCGACACTTCCATGCCAGGAAGTAGCGTTTGCAGATGTCTACGTATCGTAGCAATAGGGTTCTAATGCTTCTCAAAACGCGATATCGCATCTCACTTCTATGTATCATGATAAGATATAATATTCATTGCGAAGTGTCATGTATATCTCGTATTCACTTCAAACGAATGTAAATGCGACACATCCGTGCTAGGAAATAGCGTTTTCAGATGTCTACGTATCGTAGCAATAGAGTTCTAATGCTTCTTAAAACGCGATATCGCATCTCACTGCCATGTTTCATGATAAGATATAATATTCATTATGGAGTGATATGTATATCTCGTATTCACTTCAAACGAATGTAAATGCGACACTTCCTTGCTAGGAAATAGCGTTTCCAGATGACTACGTGTCGAAACAATAGAGTTCTAATGAATCTTAAAATGCGATATCGCATCTCACTTCTATGTTTCATGATGAGATATAATATTCATTATGGAGTGTTATGTATACCTCGTACTCACTTCAAAAGAATGTAAATACGACCCTTCCATGCTAGGAAGTAGCCTTTGCAGATGTCTACGTATCGTAGCAATAGAGTACTAATGCTTCTTAGAACGCGATATCGCATCTCACTTCCATGTTTCATGATAAGATATAATATTCATTGCGAAGTGTCATGTATACCTCGTATTCACTTCAAAAGAATGTAAATGCGACACTTCCATGCTAGGAAATAGCGTTTGCAGATGTCTACGTATCGTAGCAATAGAGTTCTAATGCTTCTTAAAACGCGATATCGCATCTCACTGCTATGTTTCATGATAAGATATACTATTCATTGTGGAGTGATATGTATACCTCGTACTCACTTCAAAAGAAAGTAAATGCGACCCTTCCATGCTAGGGAATAGCCTTTGCAGATGTCTACGTATCGTAGCAATAGAGTTCTAATGCTTCTTAGAACGCGACATCGCATCTCACTTTTATGTTTCATGATAAGATATAATATTCATTGCGAAGTGTCATGTATACCTCGTATTCACTTCAAAAGAATGTAAATGCGACACTTCCATGCTAGGAAATAGCGTTTGCAGATGTCTACTTATCGTAGCAATAGAGTTCTAATGCTTCTCAAAACGCGATATAGCACCTCATTCCTATGTTTCATGATAAGATATAATATTCATTGCGAAGTGTCATGTATATCTCGTATTCACTTCAAACGAGTGTAAATGCGACACTTCCATGCTAGGAAATAGCGTTTGCAGATGTCTACGTATCGTAGCAATAGAGTTCTAATGCTTCTTAAAACGCGATATCGCATCTCACTGCTATGTTTCATGAGAAGATATAATATTCATTGCGAAGTGTCATGTATACCTCGTATTCACTTCAAAAGAATGTAAATGCGACACTTCCATGCTAGGAAATAGCGTTTGCAGATGTCTACGTATCGTAGTAATAGAGTTCTAGTGCTTCTCAAAACGCGATATAGCACCTCATTCCTATGTTTCATGATAAGATATAATATTCATTGCGAAGTGTCATGTATATCTCGTATTCACTTCAAACGAATGTAAATGCGACACATCCATGCTAGGAAATAGCGTTTGCAGATGTCTACGTATTGTAGCTATAGAGTTCTAATGCTTGTTAAAACGCGATATTGCATCTGACTGCTATGTTTCATGAGAAGATATAATATTCATTGCGAAGTGTCATGTATATCTCGTATTCACTTCAAACGAGTGTAAATGCGACACTTCCATGCTAGGAAATAGCGTTTGCAGATGTCTACGTATTGTAGCAATAGAGTTCTAGTGCTTCATAGAACGCGATATCGCATCTCACTTTTATGTTTCATGATAAGATATAATATTCATTGCGAAGTGTCATGTACACCTCGTATTCACTTCAAAAGAATGTAAATGCAACACTTCCATGCTAGGAAATAGCGTTTGCAGATGTCTACGTATCGTAGCAATAGAGTTCTAGTGCTTCTCAAAACGCGATATAGCACCTCATTCCTATGTTTCATGATAAGATATAATATTCATTGCGAAGTGTCATGTATATCTCGTATTCACTTCAAACGAATGTAAATGCGACACTTCCATGCTAGGAAATAGCGTTTGCAGATGTCTACGTATTGTAGCTATAGAGTTCTAATGCTTGTTAAAACGCGATATCGCATCTGACAGCTATGTTTCATGAGAAGGTATAATATTCATTGCGAAGTGTCATGTATATCTCGTATTCACTTCAAACGAGTGTAAATGCGACACTTCCATGCTAGGAAATAGCGTTTGCAGATGTCTACGTATCGTAGCAATAGAGTTCTAATGCTTCTTAAAACGCGATATCGCATCTCACTGCTATGTTTCATGATAAGATATAATATTCATTATGGAGTGTCATGTATACCTCGTATTCACTTCAAAAGGATGTAAATGCGACACTTCCTTGCTAGGAAATAGAGTTTCCAGATGACTACGTGTCGAAACAATAGAGTTCCAATGATTCTTAAAATGCCATATCGCATCTCACTTCTATGTTTCATGATAAGATATAATATTCATTGCGAAGTGTCATGTATACCTCGTATTCACTTCAAAAGAATGTAAATGCGACACTTCCATGCTAGGAAATAGCGTTTGCAGATGTCTACGTATCGTAGTAATAGAGTTCTAGTGCTTCTCAAAACGCGATATAGCACCTCATTCCTATGTTTCATGATAAGATATAATATTCATTGCGAAGTGTCATGTATATCTCGTATTCACTTCAAAAGAATGTAGATGCGACACTTCCATGCTAGGAAATAGCGTTTGCAGATGTCTACGTATCGTAGCAATAGAGTCCTAATGCTTCTTAAAACGAGATGCCTCATTACATTTCTATGTTCCGTGATAAGATATAATATTCATTGTGGAGTGTCATGTATACCTCGTATTCACTTCAAATGAATGTAAATGCGACACTTCCATGCCAGGAAGTAGCGTTTGCAGATGTCTACGTATCGTAGCAATAGAGTACTAATGCTTCTTAGAACACGATATCGCATCTCACTTCCATGTTTCATGATAAGATATAATATTCATTGCGAAGTGTCATGTATACCTCGTATTCACTTCAAAAGAATGTAAATGCGACACTTCCATGCTAGGAAATAGCGTTTGCAGATGTCTACGTATCGTAGCAGTAGAGTTCTAATGCTTCTTAAAACGCGATATCGCATCTCACTGCTATGTTTCATGATAAGATATAATATTCATTATGGAGTGATATGTATACCTCGTACTCACTTCAAAAGAAAGTAAATGCGACCCTTCCATGCTAGGGAATAGCCTTTGCAGATGTCTACGTATCGTAGCAATAGAGTTCTAATGCTTCTTAGAACGCGACATCGCATCTCACTTTTATGTTTCATGATAAGATATAATATTCATTGCGAAGTGTCATGTATATCTCGTATTCACTTCAAACGAATGTAAATGCGACACTTCCATGGTAGGAAATAGCGTTTGCAGATGTCTACGTATCGTAGCTATAGAGTTCTAATGCTTGTTAAAACGCGATATCGCATCTGACTGCTATGTTTCATGAGAAGATATAATATTCATTGCGAAGTGTCACGTATATCTCGTATTCACTTCAAACGAATGTAAATGCGACACTTCCATGCTAGGAAATAGCGTTTGCAGATGTCTACGTATCGTAGCAATAAAGTTCTAATGCTTCTTAAAACGCGATATCGCATCTCACTGCTATGTTTCATGATAAGATATAATATTCATTATGGAGTGTCATGTATACCTCGTATTCACTTCAAAAGGATGTAAATGCGACACTTCCTTGCTAGGAAATAGAGTTTCCAGATGACTACGTGTCGAAACAATAGAGTTCTAATGATTCTTGGAATGCCATATCGCATCTCACTTCTATGTTTCATGATAAGATATAATATTCATTGCGAAGTGTCATGTATATCTCGTATTCACTTCAAACGAATGTAAATGCGACACTTCCATGCTAGGAAATAGCGTTTGCAGATGTCTACGTATCGTAGCAATAGAGTTCTAATGCTTCTCAAAACGCGATATAGCACCTCATTCCTATGTTTCATGATAAGATATAGTATTCATTGCGAAGTGTCATGTATATCTCGTATTCACTTCAAAAGAATGTAGATGCGACACTTCCATGCCAGGAAATAGCGTTTGCAGATGTCTACGTATCGTAGCAATAGAGTTCTAATGCTTCTTAAAACGCGATATCGCATCTCACTGCTATGTTTCATGATGAGATATAATATTCATTATGGAGTGTTATGTATACCTCGTACTCACTTCAAAAGAAAGTAAATGCGACCCTTCCATGCTAGGGAATAGCCTTTGCAGATGTCTACGTATCGTAGCAATAGAGTTCTAATGCTTCTTAGAACGCGACATCGCATCTCACTTTTATGTTTCATGATAAGATATAATATTCATTGCGAAGTGTCATGTATACCTCGTATTCACTTCAAAAGAATGTAAATGCGACACTTCCATGCTAGGAAATAGCGTTTGCAGATGTCTACTTATCGTAGCAATAGATTTCTAATGCTTCTCAAAACGCGATATAGCACCTCATTCCTATGTTTCATGATAAGATATAATATTCATTGCGAAGTGTCATGTATATCTCGTATTCACTTCAAACGAATGTAAATGCATCACTTCCATGCTAGGAAATAGCGTTTTCAGATGTCTACGTATCGTAGGAATAGAGTTCTAATGCTTCCCAAAACGCGATATAGCACCTCATTCCTATGTTTCATGATAAGATATAATATTCATTGCGAAGTGTCATGTATATCTCGTATTCACTTCAAACGAATGTAAATGCGACACTTCCATGCTAGGAAATAGCGTTTGCAGATGTCTACGTATTGTAGCTATAGAGTTCTAATGCTTGTTAAAACGCGATATCGCATCTGACTGCTATGTTTCATGAGAAGGTATAATATTCATTGCGAAGTGTCATCTATATCTCGTATTCACTTCAAACGAGTGTAAATGCGACACTTCCATGCTAGGAAATAGCGTTTGCAGATGTCTACGTATCGTAGCAATAGAGTTCTAATGCCTCTTAAAACGCGATATCGCATCTCACTGCTATGTTTCATGATAAGATATAATATTCATTATGGAGTGATATGTATACCCCGTACTCACTTCTAAAGAAAGTAAATGCGACCCTTCCATGCTAGGGAATAGCCTTTGCAGATGTCTACGTATCGTAGCAATAGAGTTCTAATGCTTCTTAGAACGCGATATCGCATCTCACTTTTATGTTTCATGATAAGATATAATATTCATTGCGAAGTGTCATGTATACCTCGTATTCACTTCAAACGAATGTAAATGCGACACTTCCATGCTAGGAAATAGCGTTTGCAGATGTCTACGTATCGTAGCAATAGAGTTCTAATGCTTCTCAAAACGCGATATAGCACCTCATTCCTATGTTTCATGATAAGATATAATATTCATTGCGAAGTGTCATGTATATCTCGTATTCACTTCAAACGAGTGTAAATGCGACACTTCCATGCTAGGAAATAGCGTTTGCAGTTGTCTACGTATCGTAGCAATAGAGTTCTAATGCTTCTTAAAACGCGATATCGCATCTCACTGCTATGTTTCATGATGAGATATAATATTCATTATGGAGTGTCATGTATACCTCGTATTCACTTCAAAAGGATGTAAATGCGACACTTCCATGCTAGGAAATAGCGTTTGCAGATGTCTACGTATTGTAGCTATAGAGTTCTAATGCTTCTTAAAACGCGATATCGCATCTCACTGCTATGTTTCATGATAAGATATAATATTCATTATGGAGTGATATGTATACCTCGTACTCACTTCAAAAGAAAGTAAATGCGACCCTTCCATGCTAGGGAATAGCCTTTGCACATGTCTACGTATCGTAGCAATAGAGTTCTAATGCTTCATAGAACGCGATATCGCATCTCACTTTTATGTTTCATGATAAGATATAATATTCATTGCGATGTGTCATGTATACCTCGTATTCACTTCAAAAGAATGTAAATGCAACACTTCCATGCTAGGAAATAGCGTTTGCAGATGTCTACGTATCGTAGCAATAGAGTTCTAGTGCTTCTCAAAACGCGATATAGCACCTCATTCCTATGTTTCATGGTAAGATATAATATTCATTGCGAAGTGTCATGTATATCTCGTATTCACTTCAAACAAATGTAAATGCGACACTTCCATGCTAGGAAATAGCGTTTGCAGATGTCTACGTATTGTAGCTATAGAGTTCTAATGCTTGTTAAAACGCGATATTGCATCTGACTGCTATGTTTCATGAGAAGATATAATATTCATTGCGAAGTGTCATGTATATCTCGTATTCACTTCAAACGAGTGTAAATGCGACACTTCCATGCTAGGAAATAGCGTTTGCAGATGTCTACGTATTGTAGCAATAGAGTTCTAATGCTTCATAGAACGCGATATCGCATCTCACTTTTATGTTTCATGATAAGATATAATATTCATTGCGAAGTGTCATGTACACCTCGTATTCACTTCAAAAGAATGTAAATGCAACACTTCCATGCTAGGAAATAGCGTTTGCAGATATCTACGTATCGTAACAATAGAGTTCTAGTGCTTCTCAAAACGCGATATAGCACCTCATTCCTATGTTTCATGATAAGATATAATATTCATTGCGAAGTGTCATGTATATCTCGTATTCACTTCAAACGAATGTAAATGCGACACTTCCATGCCAGGAAATAGCGTTTGCAGATGTCTACGTATTGTAGCTATAGAGTTCTAATGCTTGTTAAAACGCGATATCGCATCTGACTGCTATGTTTCATGAGAAGGTATAATATTCATTGCGAAGTGTCATGTATATCTCGTATTCACTTCAAACGAGTGTAAATGCGACACTTCCATGCTAGGAAATAGCGTTTGCAGATGTCTACGTATCGTAGCAATAGAGTTCTAATGCTTCTTAAAACGCGATATCGCATCTCACTGCTATGTTTCATGAGAAGATATAATATTCATTGCGAAGTGTCCTGTATATCTCGTATTCACTTCAAACGAATGTAAATGCGACACTTCCATGCTAGGAAATAGCGTTTGCAGATGTCTACGTATTGTAGCTATAGAGTTCTAATGCTTGTTAAAACGCGATATCGCATCTGACTGCTATGTTTCATGAGAAGGTATAATATTCATTGCGAAGTGTCATGTATATCTCGTATTCACTTCAAACGAGTGTAAATGCGACACTTCCATGCTAGGAAATAGCGTTTGCAGTTGTCTACGTATCGTAGCAATAGAGTTCTAATGCTTCTTAAAACGCGATATCGCATCTCACTGCTATGTTTCATGATAAGATATAATATTCATTATGGAGTGTCATGTATACCTCGTATTCACTTCAAAAGGATGTAAATGCGACACTTCCTTGCTAGGAAATAGAGTTTCCAGATGACTACATGTCGAAACAATAGATTTCTACTGATTCTTAAAATGCCATATCGCATCTCACTTCTATGTTTCATGATAAGATATAATATTCATTGCGAAGTGTCATGTATATCTCGTATTCACTTCAAACGAATGTAAATGCGACACTTCCATGCTAGGAAATAGCGTTTGCAGATGTCTACGTATCGTAGCAATAGAGTTCTAATGCTTCTTAAAACGCGATATCGCATCTCACTGCTATGTTTCATGATAAGATATAATATTCATTATGGAGTGATATGTATACCCCGTACTCACTTCTAAAGAAAGTAAATGCGACCCTTCCATGCTAGGGAATAGCCTTTGCAGATGTCTACGTATCGTAGCAATAGAGTTCTAATGCTTCTTAGAACGCGATATCGCATCTCACTTTTATGTTTCATGATAAGATATAATATTCATTGCGAAGTGTCATGTATACCTCGTATTCACTTCAAACGAATGTAAATGCGGCACTTCCATGCTAGGAAATAGCGTTTGCAGATGTCTACGTATCGTAGCAATAGAGTTCTAATGCTTCTCAAAACGCGATATAGCACCTCATTCCTATGTTTCATGATAAGATATAATATTCATTGCGAAGTGTCATGTATATCTCGTATTCACTTCAAACGAATGTAAATGCGACACTTCCATGCTAGGAAATAGCGTTTGCAGATGTCTACGTATTGTAGCTATAGAGTTCTAATGCTTGTTAAAACGCGATATCGCATCTGACTGCTATGTTTCATGAGAAGGTATAATATTCATTGCGAAGTGTCATGTATATCTCGTATTCACTTCAAACGAGTGTAAATGCGACACTTCCATGCTAGGAAATAGCGTTTGCAGTTGTCTACGTATCGTAGCAATAGAGTTCTAATGCTTCTTAAAACGCGATATCGCATCTCACTGCTATGTTTCATGATAAGATATAATATTCATTATGGAGTGTCATGTATACCTCGTATTCACTTCAAGAGGATGTAAATGCGACACTTCCTTGCTAGGAAATAGAGTTTCCAGATGACTACATGTCGAAACAATAGATTTCTACTGATTCTTAAAATGCCATATCGCATCTCACTTCTATGTTTCATGATAAGATATAATATTCACTGCGAAGTGTCATGTATATCTCGTATTCACTTCAAACGAATGTAAATGCGACACTTCCATGCTAGCAAATAGCGTTTGCAGATGTCTACATATCGTAGCAATAGAGTTCTAATGCTTCTCAAAACGCGATATAGCACCTCATTCCTATGTTTCATGATAAGATATAATATTCATTGCGAAGTGTCATGTATATCTCGTATTCAATTCAAAAGAATGTAGATGCGACACTTCCATGCTAGGAAATAGCGTTTGCAGATGTCTACGTATCGTAGCAATAGAGTTCTAATGATTCTTAAAATGCCATATCGCATCTCACTTCTATGTTTCATGATAAGATATAATATTCATTGCGAAGTGTCATGTATATCTCGTATTCACTTCAAACGAATGTAAATGCGACACTTCCATGCTAGGAAATAGCGTTTGCAGATGTCTACGTATTGTAGCTATAGAGTTCTAATGCTTCTTAAAACGCGATATCGCATCTCACTGCTATGTTTCATGATAAGATATAATATTCATTATGGAGTGATATGTATACCTCGTACTCACTTCAAAAGAAAGTAAATGCGACCCTTCAATGCTAGGGAATAGCCTTTGCACATGTCTACGTATCGTAGCAATAGAGTTCTAATGCTTCATAGAACGCGATATCGCATCTCACTTTTATGTTTCATGATAAGATATAATGTTCATTGCGAAGTGTCATGTACACCTCGTATTCACTTCAAAAGAATGTAAATGCAACACTTCCATGCTAGGAAATAGCGTTTGCAGATGTCTACGTATCGTAGCAATAGAGTTCTAGTGCTTCTCAAAACGCGATATAGCACCTCATTCCTATGTTTCATGATAAGATATAATATTCATTGCGAAGTGTCATGTATATCTCGTATTCACTTCAAACGAATGTAAATGCGACACTTCCATGCTAGGAAATAGCGTTTGCAGATGTCTACGTATTGTAGCTATAGAGTTCTAATGCTTGTTAAAACGCGATATCGCATCTGACTGCTATGTTTCATGAGAAGGTATAATATTC
The DNA here is from genome assembly GCF_050948175.1 of Xylocopa sonorina. Lineage (NCBI taxonomy): Eukaryota > Metazoa > Arthropoda > Insecta > Hymenoptera > Apidae > Xylocopa > Xylocopa sonorina. The sequence goes on along the minus strand of NW_027490270.1, from coordinate 581,334 downwards.
ATTGCGAAGTGTCATGTATATCTCGTATTCACTTCAAACGAGTGTAAATGCGACACTTCCATGCTAGGAAATAGCGTTTGCAGATGTCTACGTATCGTAGCAATAGAGTTCTAATGCTTCTTAAAACGCGATATCGCATCTCACTGCTATGTTTCATGATAAGATATAATATTCATTATGGAGTGTCATGTATACCACGTATTCACCTCAAAAGGATGTAAATGCGACACTTCCTTGCTAGGAAATAGAGTTTCCAGATGACTACGTGTCGAAACAATAGAGTTCTAATGATTCTTAAAATGCCATATCGCATCTCACTTCTATGTTTCATGATAAGATATAATATTCATTGCGAAGTGTCATGTATATCTCGTATTCACTTCAAACGAATGTAAATGCGACACTTCCATGCTAGGAAATAGCGTTTGCAGATGTCTACATATCGTAGCAATAGAGTTCTAATGCTTCTCAAAACGCGATATAGCACCTCATTCCTATGTTTCATGATAAGATATAATATTCATTGCGAAGTGTCATGTATATCTCGTATTCACTTCAAAAGAATGTAGATGCGACACTTCCATGCTAGGAAATAGCGTTTGCAGATGTCTACGTATCGTAGCAATAGATTTCTAATGATTCTTAAAATGCCATATCGCATCTCACTTCTATGTTTCATGATAAGGTATAATATTCATTGCGAAGTGTCATGTATACTTCGTATTCACTTCAAAAGAACGCAAATAAGACACTTCCATTCTAATGCTTCTTAGAACGCGATATCGCATCTCACTTCTATGTTTCACGATAAGATATAATATTCATTGCGAAGTGTCATGTATACCTCGTATTCACTTCAAAAGAATGTAAATATGACACTTCCATGCTAGGAAATAGCGTTTGCAGGTGTCTACGTATCGTAGCAATAGAGTCCTAATGCTTCTTAAAACGAGATGCCTCATTACATTTCTATGTTCCGTGATAAGATATAATATTCAATGTGGAGTGTCATGTATACCTCGTATTCACTTCAAGTGAATGTAAATGCGACACTTCCATGCCAGGAAGTAGCGTTTGCAGATGTCTACGTATCGTAGCAATAGGGTTCTAATGCTTCTTAAAACGCGATATCGCATCTCACTTCTATGTATCATGACAAGATATAATATTCATTGCGAAGTGTCATGTATACCTCGATTTCACTTCACAAGAATGTAAATGCGACACTTCCTTGCTAGGAAATAGCGTTTGCAGATGTCTAAGTATCGTAGCAATAGAGTTCTAATGCTTCTCATAACGCGATATAGCACCTCATTCCTATGTTTCATGATAAGATATAATTTTCATTGCGAAGTGTCATGTATATCTCGTATTCACTTCAAACGAGTGTAAATGCGACACTTCCATGCTAGGAAGTAGCGTTTGCAGATGTCTACGTATCGTAGCAATAGAGTTCTAATGCTTCTTAAAACGCGATATCGCATCTCACTGCTATGTTTCATGAGAAGATATAATATTCATTGCGAAGTGTCATGTATATCTCGTATTCACATCAAAAGAATGTAAATGCGACACTTCCATGCTAGGGAATAGCCTTTGCAGATGTCTACGTATCGTAGCAATAGAGTTCTAATGCTTCTTAGAACGCGACATCGCATCTCACTTTTATGTTTCATGATAAGATATAATATTCATTGCGAAGTGTCATGTATACCTCGTATTCACTTCAAAAGAATGTAAATGCGACACTTCCATGCTAGGAAATAGCGTTTGCAGATGTCTACTTATCGTAGCAATAGAGTTCTAATGCTTCTCAAAACGCGATATAGCACCTCATTCCTATGTTTCATGATAAGATATAATATTCATTGCGAAGTGTCATGTATATCTCGTATTCACTTCAAACGAATGTAAATGCGACACATCCATGCTAGGAAATAGCGTATTCAGATGTCTACGTATCGTAGCAATAGAGTTCTAATGCTTCCCAAAACGCGATATAGCACCTCATTCCTATGTTTCATGATAAGATATAATATCCATTGCGAAGTGTCATGTATATCTCGTATTCACTTCAAACGAGTGTAAATGCGACACTTCCATGCTAGGAAATAGCGTTTGCAGATGTCTACGTATCGTAGCAATAGAGTTCTAATGCTTCTTAAAACGCGATATCGCATCTCACTGCTATGTTTCATGAGAAGATATAATATTCATTGCGAAGTGTCATGTATATCTCGTATTCACTTCAAACGAATGTAAATGCGACACTTCCATGCTAGGAAATAGCGTTTGCAGATGTCTACGTATTGTAGCTATAGAGTTCTAATGCTTCTTAAAACGCGATATCGCATCTCAATGCTATGTTTCATGATAAGATATAATATTCATTATGGAGTGATATGTATACCCCGTACTCACTTCTAAAGAAAGTAAATGCGACCCTTCCATGCTAGGGAATAGCCTTTGCAGATGTCTACGTATCGTAGCGATAGAGTTCTAATGCTTCTTAGAACGCGATATCGCATCTCACTTTTATGTTTCATGATAAGATATAATATTCATTGCGAAGTGTCATGTATACCTCGTATTCACTTCAAAAGAATGTAAATGCGACACTTCCATGCTTGGAAATAGCGTTTGCAGATGTCTACGAATCGTAGTAATAGAGTTCTAGTGCTTCTCAAAACGCGATATAGCACCTCATTCCTATGTTTCATGATAAGATATAATATTCATTGCGAAGTGTCATGTATATCTCGTATTCACTTCAAACGAATGTAAGTGCGACACTTCCATGCTAGGAAATAGCGTTTTCAGATGTCTACGTATTGTAGCTATAGAGTTCTAATGCTTGTTAAAACGCGATATCGCATCTGACTGCTATGTTTCATGGGAAGATATAATATTCATTATGGAGTGTTATGTATACCTCGTACTCACTTCAAAAGAATGTAAATGCGACCCTCCCATCCTAGGAAATAGCGCTTGCAGATGTCTACGTATCGTAGCAATAGATTTCTAATGCTTCTTAAAACGAGATGTCGCACCTCATTTCTATGTGTCATGATCAGATTTAATATTCATTGCGAAGTGTCATGTATACCTCGTATTCACTTCAAAAGGATGTAAATGCGACACTTCCTTGCTAGGAAATAGAGTTTCCAGATGACTACGTGTCGAAACAATAGAGTTCTAATGATTCTTAGAATGCCATATCGCATCTCACTTCTATGTTTCATGATAAGATATAATATTCATTGCGAAGTGTCATGTATATCTCGTATTCACTTCAAACGAATGTAAATGCGACACTTCCATGCTAGGAAATAGCGTTTGCAGATGTCTACGTATCGTAGCAATAGAGTTCTAATGCTTCTCAAAACGCGATATAGCACCTCATTCCTATGTTTCATGATAAGATATAGTATTCATTGCGAAGTGTCATGTATATCTCGTATTCACTTCAAAAGAATGTAGATGCGACACTTCCATGCTAGGAAATAGCGTTTGCAGATGTCTACGTATCGTAGCAATAGAGTTCTAATGCTTCTTAAAACGCGATATCGCATCTCACTGCTATGTTTCATGATGAGATATAATATTCATTATGGAGTGTTATGTATACCTCGTACTCACTTCAAAAGAAAGTAAATGCGACCCTTCCATGCTAGGGAATAGCCTTTGCAGATGTCTACGTATCGTAGCAATAGAGTTCTAATGCTTCTTAGAACGCGACATCGCATCTCACTTTTATGTTTCATGATAAGATATAATATTCATTGCGAAGTGTCATGTATATCTCGTATTCACTTCAAACGAATGTAAATGCGACACTTCCATACCAGGAAATAGCGTTTTCAGATGTCTACGTATCGTAGGAATAGAGTTCTAATGCTTCCCAAAACGCGATATAGCACCTCATTCCTATGTTTCATGATAAGATATAATATTCATTGCGAAGTGTCATGTATATCTCGTATTCACTTCAAACGAGTGTAAATGCGACACTTCCATGCTAGGAAATAGCGTTTGCAGATGTCTACGTATCGTAGCAATGGAGTTCTAATGCTTCTTAAAACGCGATATCGCATCTCACTGCTATGTTTCATGAGAAGATATAATATTCATTGCGAAGTGTCCTGTATATCTCGTATTCACTTCAAACGAATGTAAATGCGACACTTCCATGCTAGGAAATAGCGTTTGCAGATGTCTACGTATTGTAGCTATAGAGTTCTAATGCTTCTTAAAATGCCATATCGCATCTCACTGCTATGTTTCATGATAAGATATAATATTCATTATGGAGTGATATGTATACCCCGTACTCACTTCTAAAGAAAGTAAATGCGACCCTTCCATGCTAGGGAATAGCCTTTGCAGATATCTACGTATCGTAGCAATAGAGTTCTAATGCTTCTTAGAACGCGATATCGCATCTCACTTTTATGTTTCATGATAAGATATAATATTCATTGCGAAGTGTCATGTATACCTCGTATTCACTTCAAACGAATGTAAATGCGACACTTCCATGCTAGGAAATAGCGTTTGCAGATGTCTACGTATCGTAGCAATAGAGTTCTAATGCTTCTCAAAACGCGATATAGCACCTCATTCCTATGTTTCATGATAAGATATAATATTCATTGCGAAGTGTCATGTATATCTCGTATTCACTTCAAACGAATGTAAATGCGACACTTCCATGCTAGGAAATAGCGTTTGCAGATGTCTACGTATTGTAGCTATAGAGTTCTAATGCTTGTTAAAACGCGATATCGCATCTGACTGCTATGTTTCATGAGAAGGTATAATATTCATTGCGAAGTGTCATGTATATCTCGTATTCACTTCAAACGAGTGTAAATGCCACACTTCCATGCTAGGAAATAGCGTTTGCAGATGTCTACGTATCGTAGCAATAAAGTTCTAATGCTTCTTAAAACGCGATATCGCATCTCACTGCTATGTTTCATGATAAGATATAATATTCATTATGGAGTGTCATGTATACCACGTATTCACTTCAAAAGGATGTAAATGCGACACTTCCTTGATAGGAAATAGAGTTTCCAGATGACTACGTGTCGAAACAATAGAGTTCTAATGATTCTTAAAATGCCATATCGCATCTCACTTCTATGTTTCATGATAAGATATAATATTCATTGCGAAGTGTCATGTATATCTCGTATTCACTTCAAACGAATGTAAATGCGACACTTCCATGCTAGGAAATAGCGTTTGCAGATGTCTACATATCGTAGCAATAGAGTTCTAATGCTTCTCAAAACGCGATATAGCACCTCATTCCTATGTTTCATGATAAGATATAATATTCATTGCGAAGTGTCATGTATATCTCGTATTCACTTCAAAAGAATGTAGATGCGACACTTCCATGCTAGGAAATAGCGTTTGCAGATGTCTACGTATCGTAGCAATAGATTTCTAATGATTCTTAAAATGCCATATCGCATCTCACTTCTATGTTTCATGATAAGATATAATATTCATTGCGAAGTGTCATGTATACCTCGTATTCACTTCAAAAGAATGTAAATATGACACTTCCATGCTAGGAAATAGCGTTTGCAGATGTCTACGTATCGTAGCAATAGAGTCCTAATGCTTCTTAAAACGAGATGCCTCATTACATTTCTATGTTCCGTGATAAGATATAATATTCATTGTGTAATGTTATGTATACCTCGTATTCACTTCAGTGGAATATAAGTGCGAAATTTCCTTGCTAGGAAATAGGGTTTGCAGATGTCTACGTATATTAGCAATAGAGTTCTAATGCTTCCTAAAACACGATATAGCACCTCATTCCTATGTTTCATGATAAGATATAATATTCATTGCGAAGTGTCATGTATATATCGTATTCACTTCAAACGAATGTAAATGCGACACTTCCATTCTAGGAAATAGCGTTTGCAGATGTCTAAGTATCGTAGCAATAGAGTTCTAATGTTTCTCATAACGCGATATAGCACCTCATTCCTATGTTTCATGATAAGATATAATTTTCATTGCGAAGTGTCATGTATATCTCGTATTCACTTCAAACGAGTGTAAATGCGACACTTCCATGCTAGGAAATAGCGTTTGCAGATGTCTACGTATCGTAGCAATAGAGTTCTAATGCTTCTTAAAACGCGATATCGCATCTCACTGCTATGTTTCATGAGAAGATATAATATTCATTGCGAAGTGTCATGTATATCTCGTATTCACATCAAAAGAATGTAAATGCGACACTTCCATGCTAGGAAATAGCGTTTGCAGATGTCTACGTATCGCAGCAATAGAGTTCCAATGCTTCCTAAAACGCGATATCGCATCACTCTTCTATGTTTCATGATAAGGTATAATATTCATAGCGAAGTGTCATGTATACCTCGTATTCACTTCAAATGAATGTAAATGCGACACTTCCATGCTGGGAAATAGCGTTTGCAGTTGTCTACGTATCGTAGCAATAGAGTTCTAATGCTTCTTAAAACGCGATATCGCATCTCACTGCTATGTTTCATGATAAGATATAATATTCATTATGGAGTGATATGTATATCTCGTATTCACTTCAAACGAATGTAAATGCGACACTTCCATGCTAGGAAATAGCGTTTGCAGATGTCTACGTATTGTAGCTATAGAGTTCTAATGCTTGTTAAAACGCGATATCGCATCTGACTGCTATGTTTCATGAGAAGGTATAATATTCATTGCGAAGTGTCATGTATATCTCGTATTCACTTCAAACGAGTGTAAATGCGACACTTCCATGCTAGGAAATAGCGTTTGCAGATGTCTACGTATCGTAGCAATAGAGTTCTAATGCTTCTTAAAACGCGATATCGCATCTCACTGCTATGTTTCATGATAAGATATAATATTCATTGCGAAGTGTCATGTATATCTCGTATTCACTTCAAACGAATGTAAATGCGACACTTCCATGCTAGGAAATAGCGTTTGCAGATGTCTACGTATCGTAGCTATAGAGTTCTAATGCTTGTTAAAACGCGATATCGCATCTGACTGCTATGTTTCATGAGAAGGTATAATATTCATTGCGAAGTGTCATGTACATCTCGTATTCACTTCAAAAGGATGTAAATGCGACACTTCCTTGCTAGGAAATAGCGTTTCCAGATGACTACGTGTCGAAACAATAGAGTTCTAATGAATCTTAAAATGCGATATCGCATCTCACTGCTATGTTTCATGATGAGATATAATATTCATTATGGAGTGTTATGTATACCTCGTACTCACTTCAAAAGAATGTAAATACGACCCTTCCATGCTAGGAAGTAGCCTTTGCAGATATCTACGTATCGTAGCAATAGAGTACTAATGCTTCTTAGAACGCGATATCGCATCTCACTTCCATGTTTCATGATAAGATATAATATTCATTGCGAAGTGTCATGTATACCTCGTATTCACTTCAAAAGAATGTAAATGCGACACTTCCATGCTAGGAAATAGCGTTTGCAGATGTCTACGTATCGTAGCAATAGAGTTCTAATGCTTCTTAAAACGCGATATCGCATCTCACTGCTATGTTTCATGATAAGATATACTATTCATTATGGAGTGATATGTATACCTCGTACTCACTTCAAAAGAAAGTAAATGCGACCCTTCCATGCTAGGGAATAGCCTTTGCAGATGTCTACGTATCGTAGCAATAGAGTTCTAATGCTTCTTAGAACGCGACATCGCATCTCACATTTATGTTTCATGATAAGATATAATATTCATTGCGAAGTGTCATGTATACCTCGTATTCACTTCAAAAGAATGTAAATGCGACACTTCCATGCTAGGAAATAGCGTTTGCAGATGTCTACTTATCGTAGCAATAGAGTTCTAATGCTTCTCAAAACGCGATATAGCACCTCATTCCTATGTTTCATGATAAGATATAATATTCATTGCGAAGTGTCATGTATATCTCGTATTCACTTCAAACGAGTGTAAATGCGACACTTCCATGCTAGGAAATAGCGTTTGCAGATGTCTACGTATCGTAGCAATGGAGTTCTAATGCTTCTTAAAACGCGATATCGCATCTCACTGCTATGTTTCATGAGAAGATATAATATTCATTGCGAAGTGTCATGTATATCTCGTATTCACTTCAAACGAGTGTAAATGCGACACTTCCATGCTAGGAAATAGCGTTTGCAGATGTCTACGTATCGTAGCAATGGAGTTCTAATGCTTCTTAAAACGCGATATCGCATCTCACTGCTATGTTTCATGAGAAGATATAATATTCATTGCGAAGTGTCCTGTATATCTCGTATTCACTTCAAACGAATGTAAATGCGACACTTCCATGCTAGGAAATAGCGTTTGCAGATGTCTACGTATTGTAGCTATAGAGTTCTAATGCTTCTTAAAATGCCATATCGCATCTCACTGCTATGTTTCATGATAAGATATAATATTCATTATGGAGTGATATGTATACCCCGTACTCACTTCTAAAGAAAGTAAATGCGACCCTTCCATGCTAGGGAATAGCCTTTGCAGATATCTACGTATCGTAGCAATAGAGTTCTAATGCTTCTTAGAACGCGATATCGCATCTCACTTTTATGTTTCATGATAAGATATAATATTCATTGCGAAGTGTCATGTATACCTCGTATTCACTTCAAACGAATGTAAATGCGACACTTCCATGCTAGGAAATAGCGTTTGCAGATGTCTACGTATCGTAGCAATAGAGTTCTAATGCTTCTCAAAACGCGATATAGCACCTCATTCCTATGTTTCATGATAAGATATAATATTCATTGCGAAGTGTCATGTATATCTCGTATTCACTTCAAACGAATGTAAATGCGACACTTCCATGCTAGGAAATAGCGTTTGCAGATGTCTACGTATTGTAGCTATAGAGTTCTAATGCTTGTTAAAACGCGATATCGCATCTGACTGCTATGTTTCATGAGAAGGTATAATATTCATTGCGAAGTGTCATGTATATCTCGTATTCACTTCAAACGAGTGTAAATGCGACACTTCCATGCTAGGAAATAGCGTTTGCAGATGTCTACGTATCGTAGCAATAGAGTTCTAATGCTTCTTAAAACGCGATATCGCATCTCACTGCTACGTTTCATGATAAGATATAATATTCATTATGGAGTGTCATGTATACCACGTATTCACTTCAAAAGGATGTAAATGCAACACTTCCTTGATAGGAAATAGAGTTTCCAGATGACTACGTGTCGAAACAATAGAGTTCTAATGATTCTTAAAATGCCATATCGCATCTCACTTCTATGTTTCATGATAAGATATAATATTCATTGCGAAGTGTCATGTATATCCCGTATTCACATCAAACGAATGTAAATGCGACACTTCCATGCTAGGAAATAGCGTTTGCAGATGTCTACATATCGTAGCAATAGAGTTCTAATGCTTCTCAAAACGCGATATAGCACCTCATTCCTATGTTTCATGATAAGATATAATATTCATTGCGAAGTGTCATGTATATCTCGTATTCACTTCAAAAGAATGTAGATGCGACTCTTCCTTGCTAGGAAATAGCGTTTGCAGATGTCTACGTATCGAAGCAGTAGAATTCTAATGCTTCTTAAATCGTCATAACGCATCTCATTTATATGTTTCATGTTAAGATATAATATTCATTGCGAAGTGTCATGTATACCTCGTATTCCTTTCAAAAGAATGTAAATGCGACACTTTCTTGCTAGGAAGTAGCGTTTGCAGATGTCTACGTATCGAAGCAATAGGGTTCTAATGCTTCTTAAATCGCCATAATACATCTCATTCCTATATTTCATGATAAGATATAATATTCATTGTGGAGTGTTATGTATACCTCGTATTCACTTCAAAATAATGTAAACGCGACACCACCTTGCAAGGAAATAGCGTTTGCAGATGTCTACGTATGGTAGCATTAGTGTTCCAATGCTTCTCAAAACGCGATATCGCTACTCATTACTATGTTTCATGATAATATATAATATTCATTGAGGAGTGTTATGTATAACTCGTATTCACTTCAAAATAATGTAAACGCGACACTTCCTTGCCAGGAAATAGCGCTTGCAGATGTCTACGTATCGTAGCATTAGAGTTCCAATGCTTCTCAAAACGCGTTATCGCTACGCATTACTATGTTTCATGATAATATATATTATTAATTGTGGAGTGTTATGTATACCTCGTATTCACAACAAAAGAATGTAAATGCGACACTTCCTTCCTTGGAAATAGCGTTTGCAGATGTCTACGTATCGAAGCAATAGATTTCTAACGCTTCTTAGATCGCCATATTGCATCTCATTTCTATGTTTTATGGTAAGATATAGTATTCATTGTGGAGTGTTATGTATACCAATGTATTCACTTCAAAAGAATGTAAACACGACACTTCCTTGCCAGGGAGTAGCGTTTGCAGATGCCTATGTATCGTTGCAATAGTGATCTAATGCTTCTTAAATCGCCATATCGCTTCTCATTTCTATGTTTCATGATAATATATAATATTCACTGCGAAGTGTCACGTACACCTTGCATACACTTCAAATGAATGTAAATGCGACACTTCCTTGCTAGGAAATAGCGTTTGCTGATGTCTACGTATCGAACCAATAGATTTCTAATGCTTCTTATATCGCCATATCGCATCTCATTTCTATGTTTCGTGATAAGATATAATATTCATTGTGCAGTGTTATGTATATCTCGCCTATACTTCAAATGAATGTTAATGCGACACTTCCTTGCTAGGAAATAGCGTTTGCAGATGTCTACGTATCGAAGCAATAGATTTCTAACGCTTTTCAAAACGCGATATCGCTTCTCATTCCTATGTTGCATGATAACATATAATATTCATTGCGAAGTGTCATGTATACCTCGCATACACTTAAAATGAATGTAAATGCGACACTTCGTTGCTAGGAAGTAGCGTTTGCAGATGTCTACTTATCGAAGCAATAGATATCTGATGCTTCTTAAAACGCGATATCGCATTTCATTTCTATGTTTCGTGATAAGGTATAATATTCATTGTAGAGTGTTATGTATACCTCGTATTCACTTCCAAAGAATGTAAATGCGACACGTCCTTGCTAGGAAGTAGCGTTTGCAGATGCCTACGTATCGAAGCAATAGGGTTCTAATGCTTCTTAAATCGCGATATCGCTCCTAATTTCTATGTTTCGTGATAAGATATTGTCACGTCCTGGCGAACAAATTATTCGTATCCCAGGAGGCTGAATGACACAAGCCTTTTAGTCGCGAATTCGGTCCGGTATAAAACGCGTATGACCGGGTCCGTCGATTCTGGCAAGTCGCGGGCTCCGTAAACAATCGCGAACGCGTGTAAGGAGGGATTTTACTTACCTTTCGCTGATTTCCCTCTTCTGCTTTCAGATGTGGCGATCGCCGAAGGTCGTTCGTGGGGGAGGAGTCGGCGTACGGCTGGCTGGAATCGGCGTTGTGACGGTGGAAGCTGCGATGAATGTCGCCGTCCGTCGATGAACGAAGAATTCTGGCGTTTTACCAACGTATTCCGCACGAGATAATGGATTAAATTCTTCCTCCCGGCGCGAAGAGTTCGTTTGTAAACACTCAAGTTGTTACGAACTTGGAAGAATTTGTATTAAAATAAAATTGAATTTAAAAATGGAGTTGGAATGAACTAGAACTTGATGTGGTAGAAAAATAATAAAGTATATTCTAAATCAAAGAGTACAAGAACAATTGTTTCTAAGTATTAAGACTAGGTTAACTATGAATTAGGAATTAGAACAAAGACTTTAGAACTAGGAACCTCATCGAGGCTGCGCGACGGCCCTAAGGCGCGACTTGGAAGAGACTTGGAATTAGAAGTGCCCGAAGGCGAGATAGAACTGTACCGTACTGACGGTACTGACTGACTGTGTCTGACTGTCCGTCATGACTGTCTGTAATTGACTGTGTCTCCCAAGATGCGTCTGCGACCTCCTCGACTCTCGGAGCGCTTCGGTCGCGTGCGAACGTAGGTGGGAGTATGTGGACGCCGGAGTGGGGTCTCGGCGTTGCGTGGTGGGGCTAGCGGCGCGTGCCGCTGAGGCGGCCGCGATCTCATGCGTCGCGGCTTACTTAATTAGCGCAACTTATGAATATAGAGGTACAAGTATGAAATTAGAAATTACGCCTTAAATGTAAAATGTGTGTTGTTTGTGTCGTTATAAAGTAGTGTCGTGTAAATTCTATGAGCTAGGAATACAGAGCTTAGAATGTAGGAGTATATATATAATGTTAATTAACAATCTTAGAAATAGTATTTTGAGCATGGCGGATCTGGGATGGTGAAATCGTAGAGTCCTTTGTACGGTGAGGGTTCCCGCCGTCGGATCTCGTAGAAGTTGATTCTCCTGGTACGTCCCTGGAGTGAGCGAGAGGGCGAGTTTCCCTGCAGGTAAGAGTGAGACGGTGGATGACTCCTTGAGTGAGACAGCGCACATGGTCCTTGGTGCGAGCGAGATGGCGCACGAGGTCCTCGGTGCGAGTGGGACAGAGTGTGTTGCCCTTGGAGCGAGAGAGGTGGCGAACACCTCTGCGGGTGCGAGTGAGACGGAGGGTAGGTCCCTTGGAGTGAGAGAAACGGCGAGCACCTCTGCGGGTGCGAGCGAGTCGATGGTCGTAGCCCTTGGCCTGAGTGAGACGGCGAGTTGCGCCTGGGTGTTGCCTGTGGTGCAGGCGCGTGAGGGTGGTTGCTGTGGTGCGTTGAGAGGGTGGCAGGCGGCACGCCTGACGTCACACCTTCCCCCTTAGAAAAAGAATTTCGCCTATGGCGAAATCTCTGGACTGATGTGGCCTCGATGTGGGATGCTACTCGTTTCGTGTGCTGTGGAGGAGATTGGTCCTCCTTGGCGTGTATGCTGCTCTCATCTCGTGGATGCTGTGGTCTATCATCTCGTGGATGCTGTGGGCTCTCGTCTCGTGGATGCTGTGGTCTCTGCGTATGTTGTGCTGCTACGGCTGCACTCTGTTTGGTTGCACTTTTCTTCTGTGGTGCACTTTGTTCGTTTGTCACTGTCACCGATTCTTTTACTCTTTGTTCATTAAGATTTTCAGTTTTTGATTTCGACTTACACTTTTCACTGTCTCCTACATTCGATCGAACTCTCATACGTGCATTCATCGTTGGTAGGCGCTTACAATTTTTTAATTTATTTGAATGCACAATCTTGTGCCTCCCCTTAACATTCATTTTTACATTATTGTTAGGTAGAATCTCCAAGATCTTATATGGGCCTGTGTATTGAGAATCGAATTTATGTCTAAGTGGTTCGCGGAGCAAATAAACCCATTGTCCGATTTGGAAATCCTTTACATTAAGTTTCTTATCGTAATAGAATTTAGGGCGTGTTTTTGCACAGTCTAAGTTTGTTTTCGCTATTTCTTGTGAAGTACGTATTCTATCGTTGAGTTCATCTAAATACGCGGCGTACGATTCGTTTTCTAATAATTGATCTATTTGACGTTGTATTTCTTCTTTGTGTATCGGCGGGAAGCGGTATTGTTTCACGTTTATTGGCTGATCGTTTATTGTTGGAATGCGGTGCTCGGTTACATTGGTAAATCCTAATTTATCGCCTGGGAGATGGAATAAATCTTGATTGTTAGAAATCAGTTTGTATATATTATTTCTTTCTTCGCTGTTTAGATGATCTAGACGGAGTGACGCGACTATTTCGTCGAATCGGCTTTGAGGTCGCGTTACATTTTGAGTGGCGCGCGGAGTGTCGCGTTTCGAGTGTCGTTCGCTATCGCTTTTGAGAAGAGGTTTATTTTGTGTATCTTTCGCGCGGATGTTTAAGTTACGTTGCGTACTTTCGATGGCACTTGAAAAAATTTTTGTGGATTTTGAGGTTGTTATTGGAAGATTTATCACGATTGGAAACTTTGTGTTGAATATCGCGTGACGATGGTAAGAGATTTTCGTTGGAATTCGTAGAATTTGAAGTGGAATTTGAAACAATGTTAGCATAAGGTACAGTGGGATTTGGGAATACTCGTTTTAGAGTGGATACAGTGGATTTGGAATTAGTCGAGTTAGTACGCATGCTTGAGACAGTGGATTTAGTATTAATTGGATTAGTAGGCATGCTGGAAACAGTGGATTTAGTATTAGTAGAATTAGTAGGCATGCTTGAAACAGTGGATTTAGTATTCATTTTTGTATTAGAAACAGTGGATGTAGTATTGATTTTTGTATTAGAAACAGTGGATTTAGAAGTATTCGTAAATAACGAATATAACGCTGGTTCTCGTTTCAGCGATTCGAGAACGGGAAGCGGGTCCAGATGAATTCTGGGCACCGCGATCTCGATCTCGGTATCGGTCGCATTAATTATGCGTGCTATCGCATGGCCGTTTCGCACTTTAACGATAGCATCACCGAAATATACTCCCTTCGCGATCTGTGTTCGGAGGACTATTCCTTCGCCTACGCCTGAATTAATTATTCCGACGCGTATGCCCGAGTTAGTCCGCGGAGGAAGTATTATTTGATTTAAAACGTCTTCGCGACGTGCAAATAGGATCCTATTCCCGTGCCACAGGATATATTTATTTCTAAAAGATATATCCGCGTCTGCACAAAACCCGGATCCCAGGATCCCGGCGGTTTTAATTGGGAAGTCGGAACTGACGACATTAAACGGAACATCACGAGAAAATATCGGTAACGTAACCGTCCCTAAGGTGGCTACGGTACCCTGAGTTACTCCGGTAATAGTTAGGCGTTCTGCAGTGTTAATTAGAGTTTTAGGTTTTAGCGCGTTTTCCTTGATCACGCTGATCTCGGCTCCGGTGTCGATCATCATTACTACGGGTTCAATTAACGCGTTAGAATTTATGACAACCGTGGGGACGCTAGTTTTACCCGTTATGTTTACTGCTGCTCTTCTATTATCGAGGTTGACTCGTCGTTCGTTAAGGCGAGAACTCGGCGATCGTAGCCGGCCTCGCGTACCGTCTCGCGGCGGGTCGGGAGGCCGTTCGCGTTTCCCGGATTCGGGCGCGAAACGTTATTTCCGACATTATTAAATTGTCGCTTTCGACATTCGTCTATGCTATGTCCCACGTTTCGGCAGTACCTACAAACGATATCCCGTCGATCGGGCGGTGCGTACTGACCGCGCGGAGGTCCCGTTACAAGCGGTCGTTCCTGTCGAGGATACCTCGGGGTTTCTTCCCGTGGGTACGTGACTGACGGTCTATGACTTGCGTACTTGCAGTCGCGAGTGACATGACCGCGACTATTACAACGAGCGCAAACCGTTTCTTGCCGGCGCTCGAAGTGAAAATTTTCCGTACGGGGACGCGACGAGAAGAGTCTCTCTTTGTCTAATTCGTGTCGCCTGTACAACTCCTTAGCGTGAGCGAACGCGTCCGCGTATGTTTCGTACAATCGCGTGTTCATGGAATGTCGAATTTCCGGGATAAGCCCGTCGCAAAAACACCTAAGCGTAAGCGCGTCTATTCCGGAACGTGAATTTACTAATTCGGCGGAATCGAATCGTTCGCAGTCGATTGCTGCGTTACGTAGGTCTTTAATTCTACCTATGAAATCGAGGATATGTTCTCCTGGGCGCATGAAAGTATTAGTTAGTTCGCCCATGTAATGGTCGGTTGACTTTGTATTTTCGAATGCGGCTCGTAGAATATCGGTCAGTTGTCCGACCGAAGAGCATTGCTCGTCCTCTACGGCCAGATATGCACGGCCGCGTAAACGATTGACAATGAGTTTGGTGAACGAGGGTTCTCCTTCGGGCGAAATCAACTCCCTCGCCCGTTTACAGGCCCGCACGAACTGTAATATTGGCAAGTTTTTGCCATCAAATATAGGGATGCTATCTATTGCTTCGCGAAAAATAAGCCTATCTGTTTGGGAGTTTGGTGAATCAGACCCTGAGCTACGTGTCGTTGCAGGTGCGGAGTTCCGAAAGAGATAGTGTCGGCGTTTGCGGATTGTGCCGCGCGTAAGGATTCCAATTCCCGACGCATGAAATCTATTTGGCGATTTAACGTAGCGATCGCTTGTTCTTTATCCGTATTATCGTTTGAAGGTCCGGCGGCGTCGTTTGCGAGAGCATCGTGAAAATCTAACGTTCGGTGAGTATCGGATTCGGTTGCGGCGGCGTCCTTCTGTACCTGAAGCCGCGTTCGCTTTGTCGGCGTGCGCGTTGCCATGGCTGTTCGTACACTTATTCAGCAGAATTTCCGATAAGTTATACGCGAATATCCCACCGCTATCACCAGAAATTTTGTCACGTCCTGGCGAACAAATTACTCGTATCCCAGGAGGCTGAATGACACTTGCTATTTCCTAGCAAGGAAGTGTCGCATTTACATTCATTTGAAGTATAAACGAGATATACATAACACTGCACAATGTATATTATACCTTATCATGAAATATAGAAATGAGATGCGATATGGCGATTTAAGAGGCATTAGAACTCTATTGCTTCGATAAGTAGACATCTGCAATGCTATTTCCAAGCAAGGAAGTGTCGCATTTACATTCATTTGAAGTGTATGCGAGGTATACATGACACTTCGCAGTGAATATTATATATTATCATGAAACATAGAAATGAGAAGCGATATGGCGATTTAAGAAGCATTAGATCCCTATTGCTTGGATACGTAGACACCTGCAAACACTATTTCCAAGCAAAGGAAGTGTCGCATTTACATTCATTTGAATTGTATGCGAGGTATACATGACACTTCGCAATGAATATTATATACTATCATTAGACATAGAAATGAGAAGCGATATCGCGTTTTGAGAAACATTAGAACCCTAGTGCCACGATACGTAGACATCTGCAAACGCTATTTCCAAGCAAAGGAAGTGTCGCATTTACATTCATCTGATTTATAGACGAGATATACATAACACTGCACAATGAATATTAAATCTTATCGTGAAACATAGAAATGAGATGCAATATGGCGATTTAAGGAGCATTAGAACTCTATTGGTTCGATACGTAGACATATGCAAACGCTGTTTCCTAGCAAGGAAGTGTCGCATTTACATTCATTTTAAGTGTATGCGAGGTATACATAACACTTCGCAATGAATATTATATATCATGAAACATGGAAATGCGAAGCGATATCGCGATTTGAGGAGCATCAGAACTATAATGCCACGATACGTAGACATCTGCAAACGCTATTTCCTAGCAAGGATGTGTCGCATTTACATTCTTTTGAAATGAATACGAGGTAAGCATGACACTTCGCAATGAATATTATATCTTATCACGAAACATAGAAATGAGATGCGATATCGCGATTTGGAAGCATTAGAACACTATTTCTTCGATACGGAGACATCTGCAAACGCTATTTCCGGGCCAGGTATTGTCGCATTTACTTTCCTTTGAAGTGAATACGAGGTAAGCATGACACTCCACAATGAATATTATATATTATCATGAAAGATAGTAATGAGTAGCGATATCGCGTTTTGAGAAGCATTAGAACTCTAATGCTACGATACTTAGACATCTGCAAACGCTACATCCCAGCAAGGAAGTGTCGCATTTACATCCTTTTGAAGTGAGTATGAGGTGTGCATGACACTTTGCAATGAATATTATATCTTAACATGAAGCATAGAAATGAGATGCGATATGACGATTTAAGAAGCATTAGAATTCTGTTGTTTCGATACGTAGACATCTGCAAAGGCTATTTCCTAGCAAGGAAGTGTCGCATTTTCATTCTTTTGAAGTGAATACGAGGTATACATATCACTCCACAATGAATATTATATCTTATCATGAAACATGAAATTGCATGAGATATGGCGTTTTAAGAAGCGTCAGAACTCTATTGCTACGATACGTAGACATCTGCAATCGCTATTTCCTAGCAGGGTATTGTCACATTTACATTCTTTTGAAGTGAATACGAGGTACACATAACACTGCACAAAGAAAGCTATATCTTATCATGAGACATAGAAATGAGATGCGATATCGCGTTTTGCGAAGCATTAGAACTCTATTGCTACGATTCGCAAACATCTGCAAGCGCTATTTCCTAGCAAGGAATTGTCGCATTTACATTCATTTGAAATTTATGCGAGGTATACATAATACTTCGCAATGAATATTATATCTTATCGTGAAACATAAGAATGAGATGCGATATCGCGTCTTAGGAAGCGCTAGAAATCCATTGGTTCGATACGTAATATTCTGCAAACGCTACTTCCTAGCA
This sequence comes from Xylocopa sonorina, assembly GCF_050948175.1. Classification (NCBI taxonomy): domain Eukaryota; kingdom Metazoa; phylum Arthropoda; class Insecta; order Hymenoptera; family Apidae; genus Xylocopa; species Xylocopa sonorina. Next base: position 563,013 of record NW_027490270.1, on the reverse strand, counting down.
AGGAAGTGTCGCATTTACATTCATTTGAAGTATAGTCGAGATATATATAACACTGCACAACGAATATTATATCTTATCATGAAACATAGAAATGAGATGCGATATGGCGTTCTAAGAAGCGTTAGAACTCTATTGCTACGAAAGGTAGACACCTGCAAACGCTATATCCGAGCATGGAAGTGTCGCATTTACATTCATTTTAAGTGTATGCGAGGTATACATGGCACTTCGCAATGAATATTATATATTATCATGAAACATAGAAATGAGATGCGACCTCGCGTTCTGTGAAGCATTAGAACTCTATTGCTACGATACGTAGATATCTGTAAACGCTACTTCCTATCAAGGAAGTGTCGCATTTACATTCTTTTGAAAGGAATACGAGGTATACATGACACTTCGCAATGAGTATTATATCTTATCATGAAACGTAGATATGAGATGCGATATGACGTCTTAAGAAGCATTAGAAAGCTATTGCTTCGATTCGTAGACATCTGCAAACGCTATTTCCATGCAAGGAAGTGTCGCATTTACATTCTTTTGAAAGGAATACGAGGCATACATGACACTTCGCAATGATTATTATATCTTATCATGAAACATAGAAATGAGGTTCCATATGGCGATTTACGAAGCATTAGATGTCTAGATCTTCGATATGTAGACATCTGCAAATGCTACTTCCTAGCAAGGAAGTGTCGCATTTACATGCACTTTAAGTGTTTGCGAGGTATACATGGCACATCGCAATGAATATTATATATTATCATGAAACATAGTAATGAGCAGCGATATTGCGAATTTCCAAGCTTTGGAACTCTATTGCTTCGATACGTAGACATCTGCAAACACTATTTCCTAGCAAGGAACTGTCGCATTCACATTCATTTGAAGTGTATGCGAGGTATACATGACACTTCGCAATGAATATTATATATTATCATGAAACCTAGATATGAGATGCGATATCGCGAATTAGCAAGTTTTAGAAATCTATTGCTTCGATACGTAGACATCTGCAAACGCTATTTCCTAGCAAGTAAGTGTCGTATTTACATTCTTTTGAGGTGAATACTAGGTATACATAACACTGCACAATGAATATGATATCTTATCATGAAACATAGAAATGAGATGCGATATGACGATTTAAGAAGCATTAGAACTCTATTGCTTCGATACGTAGACATCTGCAAACGCTATTTCCTAGCAAGGAAGAGTCGCATTTACGTTCATTTTAAGTGTATGCGAGGTATACATGACACTTCGCAATGAATATTATATATTATCATGGAACCTAGATATGAGATGCGATAACGCGAATTAGCAAGTTTTAGAAATCTATTGCTTCGATACGTAGACATCTGCAAACGCTATTTCCTAGGAAGGAAGTGTCGCATTTACATTGATTTTAGGTGTATGCGAGGTATACATGACACTTCGCAATGAATATTATATATTATCATGAAACATAGTAATGTGTAACGATATCACGTTTTGAGAAGCATTAGAACTCTAATGCTACCATACGTAGACATCTGCAAACGCTATTTCCTGGCAGGGAAGTGTCGCATTTACATTCTTTTAATGTGAATACGAGGTATACATAATACTCCACAATGAATACTATATCTTATCATGACACATAGAAAAGTGTTGCGATATCCCGTTATAAGAAGCATTAGAACTCTATTACTACGATACGTAGACATCCGCAAACGCTATATCCCAGCATGGAAGTGTCGCATTTACATTCCTTTGAGGTGAATACGAGGTATACATGACACTTCGCAATGAATACTATATCTTATCATGAAACATAGAAATGAGATGCGATATCTTATTTTAAGAAGCTTTAGTTCTCTATAGCTACGGTACATTGATATCTGGAAACACTATTTCCTAGCAAGGAAGCGGCGCATTTGCAATCATTTGAAGTGAATACGAGGTATACATGACACTACGCAATGAATAATATGTCTTATCACGAAACATAAAAATGAAATGCGATATCGCGTTTTAAGAGGCATTAGAACTCTATTGCTTCGATACGTAGACATCTGCACACGCTATTTCCTAGCATGGAAGTGTCGCATTCACATTCTTTTGAAGTTAATGCGAGGTATACATGACACTTTGCAATGAATATTATATCTTATTTCGAAACATAGAAGTAGGATGCGATATCGCGATTTAAGAACCATTAGAACATTATTGCTTCGATACGTAGACATCTGCAAACGCTATATCCTAGCATGGAAGTGTCGCATTTACATTCTTTCGAAGTGAATACGAGGTATACATGACACTTCGCAATGAATATTATATCTTATTGCGAAACATACAAAATGAAATACGACATTTCGTTTTATGAAGCATTAGAACTCCATTTCTACGATACGTAAACATCTGCAAACGCTATTTCCTAGCAAGGAACTGTCGCATTCACATTCATTTGCAGTTTATGCGAGGTACACATGACACTTCGCAATGAATGTTATATATTATCTTGAAACATAGTAATGAGTAGTGATATCGCGTTTTGAGAAGCATTAGAACTCTAAAGCTACGATACGTAGACATCTGCAATTTCCTAACAAGGAAGTGTCGCATTTACATTCATTTGAAGTGTATGCGAGGTATAAGTGACACTTCGCAATAAATTCTATATCTTATCATGAAACATAGGAATGAGATGCGATATTGCGATTTAACAAGGATTAGAACTCTATTGCTTCGATACGCAGACATCTGCCAGCGCTATTTCCTAGCAAGGTGGTGTCGCATTTACACTCTTTTGAAGTGAATGCGAGGTATACATATCACTGCACAATGAATAATATATCTTATCATGAAACATAGGAATGAGATGCGATATTGCGATTTAAAATGGATTAGAACTCTATTGCTTCGATACGTAGACATCTGCCAACGCTATCTCCTAGCAAGGAAGTGTTGCATTTACATTCATTTGAAGTGTACGCGAGGTGTACATAGCACTGCACAGTGAATATTATATCTTATCATGCAACATAGAGATGAGATGCGATATGGCGATTTAAGAAACTATAGAACTCTATTGCTTCGATACGTAGATATCTGCAAACGCTATTTCCTAGCAAGGAATTGTCGTATTCACATTCATTTGTAGTATATGCGAGGTACACATGACACTTCGCAATGAATATTATACCTTATCATGAAACATTGAAACGAGATGCGATATCTTGTTTTGAGAAGCATTAGAACTCTAATTCTTCGATACGTAGTCATATGGAAACGCTATTTCCTAGTATGGAAGTGTCGCATTTACATCCTTTTGAAGTGAATATGAAGTATAGATGACACATCGCTATGAATATTGTATCTTATCATGAAACATAGGAATGTGTATGCGTTATATACATGCCACTTAGCAATGAACATCATATCTTACCATGAGACATAGAAAATAGATGCGATATCGCGTTTTGAGAAGCATTAGAAATCTATTGCTACGATACGTAGACATCTGCAAACACTATTTCCTAGGAAGGAAGTGTCGCAGTTACATTCTTTTGAAGCGTATGCGAGGTATACGTGCCACTTCGCAATGAATATTATATCTTATCATGGAACACAGGAATGAGATGCGATATCGCGTTTTGAGAATCGTCAGAACACTATTGCTACGATACGTAGACATCTGCAAACTCTGTTTCCTAGCAAGGAAGTGTCGTATTTACATTCTTTTGAAGTGTATGCGAGGTATGCATGACACCTCACCATGAATATTATATCGTATCATGAAACAGAAATGAGATGCGATATCCCGTCTTAAGTAGCATTAGAACTCTATTGCTACGATACGTAGACATCTGCAAACGATACTTCCCAGCAAGGATGTGCAGCATTTATAATCATTTGAAGTGTATCCGAGGTATACATGACACTACGTAATGAGTGTTATATCTTACCATGAAACATAGAAATCAGATGCGATATCGCGTTTTTAGAAGCATTAGAACTCTATTGCTTTGATACGTAGACATCTGCAAACGCTACTTCCTAGCAAGGAAGTGTCGTATTTACATTCTTTTGAAGTGTATGCGAGGTATGCATGATACTTCGCAATGAATATTATATCTTATCAGGAAACATGGAAATGAAATGCATTATCGTGATTTATGAAGCACTAGAACTCTCTTGCTTCGATACTTAGACATCCGCAAACGCTATTTCCTAGCACGGAAGTGTTACATTTACATTCATTTGATGTGCATCCGAGGTATACATGACACTTCGCAATGAATATTGTATCTCATCATGAAACATAGGAATGTGATGCGATATCTCGTTTATAGAAGCATTACATCTCTATTTCTTCGATACGTAAACATCTGCAAACGCTACTTCCTAGCAAGGAAGTATCACATTTACATTCTTTTGAAGTGAATACGAGTATATATGACACTTCGCAGTGATTATTATATCTTATCATGGAACATATAAATGAGATGCGATATCGCGTTTTAAGAAGTTCTAGATCTCTATTGCATCGATACGTTAACATCTGCAAACGTTATTTCCTACCAAGGAAGTGTCGCATTTACATTCAATTGAAGGCTATGCGTGGTATACATGACACATCGCAATGAATATTATATCCTGTCTTGCATCACAGAAATGAGATGCTATATCGCGTTTTCTGAAGCATTAGAACTCTATTGCTTCGATACGGAGACATCTGCAAACGCTATTTCCCAGGAAGATGTGTCGCAATATTGTATCGTATCATGAAACATAGGAATGGGATGCGATATCGCGTTTTAAGAAGCTTTAGAACTCTATTTCTAGGATACGTAGACATCTGCAAACGCTATTTCCTAGCAAGGAAGTGTCGCATTTACATTCCTCTGATGTGAGTACGAGGTATACATGACACTTCGCAATGAATATTATATCTTGTCTTGTATCACAGAAATGAGATGCGATATCGCGTTTTTTGAAGCATTAGAACTCTATTGCTTCCATACGGAGACTTCTGCAAACGATATTTCCTAGCAAGGAAGTGTCGCATTTACATTCATTTGAAGTGTATGCGTTGTATACATGCCACTTAGCAATGAACATCATATCTTACCATGAAACATAGAAATGAGATGCTATATCGCGTTTTCTGAAGCATTAGAACTCTATTGCTTCGATACGGAGACATCTGCAAACGCTATTTCCTAGGAAGAAGTGTCGCAATATTGTATCGTATCATGAAACATAGGAATGGGATGCGATATCGCATTTTAAGAAGCTTTAGAACTCTATTTCTAGGATACGTAGACTACTGCAAACGCTATTTCCTAGCAAGGACGTGTCTCATTTATCTTCTTTTGAAGTAAATACGAGGTGTACATAACATTCTACAATGAATGTTATATCTTATCATGAAACATAGAAATGAGATGCGATAGCGCGTTTTAAGAAGCATTAGAACTCTATTGCTTCGGTACGTAGACACCTGAAAACCCTATTTCCTAGCAAGGAAGTGTCGCATTTACATTCCTCTGAAGTGAGTACGAGGTATACATGACACTTCGCAATGAATATTATATCTTGTCTTGTATCACAGAAATGAGATGCGATATCGCGTTTTTTGAAGCATTAGAACTCTATTGCTTCGATACGGAGACTTCTGCAAACGATATTTCCTAGCAAGGAAGTGTCGCATTTACAATCATTTGAAGTGTATGCTTTGTATACATGCCACTTAGCAATGAACATCATATCTTACCATGAAACATAGAAATGAGATGCTATATCGCGTTTTCTGAAGCATTAGAACTCTATTGCTTCGATACGGAGACATCTGCAAACGCTATTTCCTAGGAAGAGGTGTCGCAATATTGTATCGTATCATGAAACATAGAAATGGGATGCGATATCGCGTTTTAAGAAGCTTCAGAACTCTATTTCTAGGATACGTAGACATCTGCAAACGCTATATCCTGGCAAGGACGTGTCGCAATTACCTTCTTTTGAAGTAAATACGAGGTGTACATAACACTCTACAATGAATGTTATATCTCATCATGAAACATAGAAATGTGATGCGATAGCGCGTTTTAAGAAGCATTAGAACTCTATTGCTTCGGTACGTAGATATCTGCAAACGCTATAACCTAGCTAGGAAGTGTCGCATTTACATTCTTTTGAAGTGAATACGAAGTATACAAAACACTCCACAACGAATATTATATCTTATCATGAAACATAGAAATGAGATGCGATATCGCGTTTTAAGAAGCATTAGTACTCTATTGCTACGATACGTAGACATCTGCAAACGCTACTTCCTAGCATGGAAGTGTCGCATTTACATTCTTTTGAAGTGAATACGAGGTATACATGACACTCCCTAATGAATATTATATCTCATCATGAAACATAGCAGTGAGATGCGATGTCGCGTTTTAAGAAGCATTAGAACTCTACTTCTACGATACGTAGACATCTGCAAACGCTGTTTCCTAGCATGGAAGTGTCGCATTTACATTCTTTTGAAGTGAATACGAGGTATACATGACACTTCGCAATGAATATTATATCTTATCATGAAACATAGAAGTGAGATGCGTTATCGCGTTCTAAGAAGCATTAGAAGTCTATTGCTACGATACGTAGACATCTGCAAACGCTATTTCCTAGCATGGAAGGGTCGCAATTACATTCTTTTGAAGTGAGTACGAGGTATACATGACACTTCGCAATGAATATTATACCTTATCATGAAACATAGAAGAGAGATGCGATATCGCGTTTTAGGAAGCATAAGAACTCTATAGCTGCGATACGTAGACATCTGCAAACGCTATTTCCTAGCATGGAAGTGTCGCATTTACATTCTTTTGAAGTGAATACGAGATATACATGACACTTCGCAATGAATATTGTAGCTTATCATGAAACATAGGAATGAGGTGCTATATCGCGTTTTGAGAAGCATTAGAACTCTATTGCTATTATACGTAGACATCTGCAAACTCTATTTCCTAGCATGGACATATGGCACTTACATTCCACTGAAGTGAATACGAGGTATACATAACATTACACAATGAGTATTATATCTTATTACGAAAGATAGAAATGAAATACGACACCTCGTTTTAAGAAGCACTATTACTCTATTGCTGTGATACGTAGACATCTGCAAACAATATTTCCTAGCAAGGAAGTGTCGCATTTACATTCTTGTGAAGTGAAATCGAGGTATACATGACGCTTCGCAATGAATATTATATCTTATCATGAAACATAGGAATGAGGTGCTATATCGCGTTTTGAGAAGCATTAGAACTCTATAGCTACGATACGTAGACATCTGCAAACGCTATTTCCTAGCATGGAAGTGTCGCATTTACATTCTTTTGTAGTGAATACGAGATATACATGACACTTCGCAATGAATATTATAGCTTATCATGAAACATAGGAATGAGGTGCTATATCGCGTTTTGAGAAGCATTAGAACTCTATTGCTATTATACGTAGACATCTGCAAACTCTATTTCCTAGCATGGACATATGGCACTTACATTCCACTGAAGTGAATACGAGGTATACATAACATTACACAATGAGTATTATATCTTATTACGAAAGATAGAAATGAAATACGACACCTCGTTTTAAGAAGCATTATTACTCTATTGCTGTGATACGTAGACATCTGCAAACAATATTTCCTAGCAAGGAAGTGTCGCACTTACATTCTTGTGAAGTGAAATCGAGGTATACATGACGCTTCGCAATGAATATTATATCTTATCATGAAACATAGGAATGAGGTGCTATATCGCGTTTTGAGAAGAATTAGAACTCTATAGCTACGATACGTAGACATCTGCAAAGGCTATTTCCTAGCATGGAAGGGTGGCATTTACATTCTTTTGAAGTGTGTACGAGGTATACATATCACTCCATAATGAATATTATATCTTATCATGAAACATAGCAGTGAGATGCGATATAGCGTTTTAAGTAGCATTAGAACTCTATTGCTACGATACGTAGACATCTGCAAACGCTACTTCCTAGCATGGAAGTGTCGCATTTACATTCTTTTGAAGTGAATACGAGGTATACATGACACTCCATAATGAATATTATATCTTATCATGAAACATAGCAGTGAGATGCGATGTCGCGTTTTAAGAAGCATTAGAACTCTACTTCTACGATACGTAGACATCTGCAAACGCTGTTTCCTAGCATGGAAGTGTCGCATTTACATTCTTTTGAAGTGAATACGAGATACACATGACACTTCGCAATGAATATTATATCTTATCATGAAACATAGGAATGAGGTGCTATAACGCGTTTTGAGAAGCATTAGAACTTTATTGCTAATATACGTAGACATCTGCAAACAATATTTCCTAGCATGAATGTGTCGCATTTACATTCTTTTGATGTGAATACGTGGTATACATGACACTTCGCAATGAATATTATATCTTATCATGAAACATAGATATGCGATGCGACATCTAGGATTAAGATGTATTAGAACTCTATTATTTCCATACGTAGTCGTCTGGAAACGCTATTTCCTAGCAAGGAAGTGTCGCACTTACATCCTTTTGAAGTGAATACGAAGTATACATAACACTTCGCACTGAATATTATATCTTATCATGAAACATAGAAATGAGATGCGGCATCTCGTTTTAAGAAGCATTAGAACACTATTGTTACGACACGTAGACATCTGCAAACGCTATTTCCTAGCATGGAAGTGTCGCATTTACATTCTTTTGAAGTGAATACGAGGTATACATGACAATTCGCAATGAATATTATACCTTATCATGAAACATAGAAGAGAGATGCGATATCGCGTTTTAGCAAGCATTAGAACTCTATTGCTACGATACGTAGACATCTGCAAACGCTATTTCCTAGCATGTAAGTGTCGCATTTACATTCTTTTGAAGTGAATACGAGGTATACATGACACTCCATAATGAATATTATATCTTATCATGAAACATAGCAGTGAGATGCGATGTCGCGTTTTAAGAAGCATTAGAACTCTACTTCTACGATACGTAGACATCTGCAAACGCTGTTTCCTAGCATGGAAGTGTCGCATTTACATTCTTTTGAAGTGAATACGAGGTATACATGACACTTCGCAATGAGTATTATATCTTATCATGAAACATAGAAGTGAGATGCGTTATCGCGTTCTAAGAAGCATCAGAACTCTATTGCTACGATACGTAGACATCTGCAAACGCTACTTCCTAGCATGGAAGTGTCGCATCTACATTCTTTTGAAGTGAATACGAGGTATACATGACAACTCGCAATGAATATTATACCTTATCATGAAACATAGAAGAGAGATGCGATATCGCGTTTTAGGAAGCATTAGAACTCTCTTGCTACGATACGTAGACATCTGCAAACCCTATTTCCTAGCATGGAAGTGTCGCATTTACATTCTTCTGAAGTGAATACGAGGTATACATGACACTTCGCAATGAATATTATATCTGATCATGCAACATGGAAATGAGATGCGACATCTCGTTTTAGGAAGCATTGGAACTCTATTGCTGCGATACGTAGACATCTGCACACGCTATTTCTTAGCATGGAAGTGTCGCATTTACATTCTTTTGAAGTGAATACTAGGTATACATGACACTTCGCAATGAATATTATATCTTATCATGAAACATAGAAGTGAGATGCGATATCGCGTTCTAAGAAGCAGTAGAACTCTATTGCTGCGATACGTAGACATCTGCAAACGCTATTTCCTAGCATGTAAGTGTCGCATTTACATTCTTTTGAAGTGAATACGAGGTATACATGACACTCCATAATGAATATTATATCTTATCATGAAACATAGCAGTGAGATGCGATGTCGCGTTTTAACAAGCATTAGAACTCTACTTCTACGATACGTAGACATCTGCAAACGCTGTTTCCTAGCATGGAAGTGTCGCATTTACATTCTTTTGAAGTGAATACGAGGTATACATGACACTTCGCAATGAATATTATATCTTATCATGAAACATAGAAGTGAGATGCGATATCGCGTTCTAAGAAGCATTAGAACTCTATTGCTACGATACGTAGACATCTGCAAACGCTATTTCCTAGCATGGAAGTGTCGCACCTACATTCTTTTGAAGTGAATACGAGGTATACACGACAATTCGCAATGAATATTATACTTATCATGAAACATAGAAGAGAGATGCGATATCGCGTTTTAGGAAGCATTAGAACTCTATTCCTACGATACGTAGACATCTGCAAACGCTATTTCCTAGCATGAAGGTGTCGCATTTACATTCTTTTGAAGTGAATACGAGGTATACATGGCAGTTCGCAATGAATATTATATCTTACCATGAAACATAGATGTGAGATGCCATATCGCGTTTTAAGAATTATTAGAACTATATTGCTAGGATACGTAGATTTCTGCAAACAATATTTCCTAGCAAGGAAGTGTCGCATTTACATTCTATTGAAGTGAATACGAGATATACATGACACTTCGCAATGAATATTATATCTTATCATGAAACATAGGAATGAGGTGCTATATCGCGTTTTGAGAAGCATTAGAACTCTATAGCTACGATACGTAGACATCTGCAAAGGCTATTTCCTAGCATGAAGGGTGGCATTTACATTCTTTTGAAGTGAATACGAGGTATACATGACACTTCGCAATGAATATTATATCTTATCATGAAACATAGCAGTGAGATGCGATGTCGCGTTTTAAGAAGCATTAGAACTCTACTTCTACGATACGTAGACATCTGCAAACGCTGTTTCCTAGCATGAAGTGTCGCATTTACATTCTTTTGAAGTGAATACGAGGTATACATGGACACTTCGCAATGAGTATTATATCTTATCATGAAACATAGAAGTGAGATGCGTTATCGCGTTCTAAGAAGCATCAGAACTCTATTGCTACGATACGTAGACATCTGCAAACGCTACTTCCTAGCATGGAAGTGTCGCATCTACATTCTTTTGAAGTGAATACGAGGTATACATGACAACTCGCAATGAATATTATACCTTATCATGAAACATAGAAGAGAGATGCGATATCGCGTTTTAGGAAGCATTAGAACTCTACTTCTACGATACGTAGACATCTGCAAACGCTATTTCCTAGCATGTAAGTGTCGCATTTACATTCATTTGAAGTGAATACGAGGTATACATGACACTTCGCAATGAATATTATATCTTATCATGAAACATTGGAGTGAGATGCGATATCGCGTTTTAAGAAGCATTAGAACTCTATTGCTACTATACCTAGACATCTGCAAACGCTACTTCCTAGCATGGAAGTGTCGCATTTACATTCTTTTGAAGTGAATACGAGATATACATGACACTTCGCAATGAATATTATATCTTATCATGAAACATAGAAGTGAGATGCGATATCGCGTTTTAGGAAGCATTAGAACTCTATTGCTACGATACGTAGACATCTGCAAACGCTATTTCCTAGCATGGAAGTGTCGCATTTACATTCTTTTGTAATGAATACGAAGTATACATGACACTTCGCAATGAATATTATATCTTATCAAGAAACATAGAAGTGAGATGCGATATCGCGTTTTAGGAAGCATTAGAACTCTATGGCTACGATATGTAGACATCTGCAAACGCTACTTCCTAGCATGGAAGTGTCGCATTTACATTCTTTTGAAATGAAAACGAGATATACATGACACTTCGCAATGAATATTATATCTTATCATGAAATATAGGAATGAGGTGCTATAACGCGTTTTGAGAAGCATAAGAACTCTATTGCTAATATACGTAGACATCTGCAAACAATATTTCCTAGCAAGGAAATGTCGCACTTACATTCCATTGAAGTGTATACGAGGTATACATAACATTACACAATGAATATTATATCTTATCACGAAACATAGAAATGAAATGCGACATCTCGTTTTAAGAAGCATTAGTACTCTATTGCTAATATACGTAGACATCTGCAAACAATATTTCCTAGCAAGGAAATGTCGCAATTACATTCCATTGAAGTGAATACGAGGTATACATAACACTTCACAATGAATATTATATCCTATCTCGAAACATAGAAGTGAGATGCGATATCGCGATTTAAGGAGCACTAGAACTCTATTGCTACGATGCGTAGACATCTGCAAATGTTATTTCCTAGCAAGGAAGTGTAGCATTTACATTATTTTGAAGTGAATACGAGGTATACATAACACTCCACAATGAATATTACATCTTATCACGAAACATAGAAATGAAATGCGACATCTCGTTTTAAGTAGCATTAGAACTCTGTTGCTACGATACGTAGACATCTGCAAACGCTATTTCCTAGCATGGAAGTGTCGCATTTACATTCATTCGAAGTGAATACGAGGTTTACATGGCACTTCGCAATGAATATTATATCTTATCATGAACATAGAAGTGAGATGCGATATCGCGTTTTAGAAGCATTAGAACTCTATTGCTACGTTACGTAGACATCTGCAAATGTTATTTCCTAGCAAGGAAGTGTCGCATTTACATTCTTTTGAAGTGAATACGAGGTATACATGGCACTTCGCAGTGAATATTATATCTTATCATGAAACATAGAAGTGAGATGCGATATCGCGTTTTAGGAAGCATTAGAACTCTATTACTACGATGCGTAGACATCCGCAAATGTTATTTCCTAGCAAGGAAGTGTCGCATTTACATTCTTTGAAGTGAATACGCGGTATACATAACACTCCACTATGAATATTATATCTTATCACGAAACATAGAAATGAAATGCGACAACTCCCTTTATTAGTAGCATTAGAACTCTATTGCTACGATACGTAGGCATCTGCAAACGCTATTTCCTAGCATGGAAGTGTCGCATTTACATTCTTTTGAAGTGAATACGAGGTATACATAACACTCCACAATGAATATTATACCTTATCACGAAACATAGAAATGAAATGCGACATCTCATTTTAAGAAGCATTAGAACTCTATTGCTACTATACCTAGACATCTGCAAATGTTATTTCCTAGCAAGGAAGTGTCGCACTTACATTCTTTTGAAGTGAATACGAGATATACATGACACTTCGCAATGAATATTATATCTTATCATGAAACATAGGAGTGAGATGCGATATCGCGTTTTAGGAAGCATTAGAACTCTATTGCTACGATACGTAGACATCTGCAAACGCTATTTCCTAGCATAGAAGTGTCGCATTTACATTCTTTTGTAGTTAATACGAAGTATACATGACACTTCGCAATGAATATTATATCTTATCATGAAACATAGAAGTGAGATGCGATATCGCGTTTTAGGAAGCATTAGAACTCTATTGCTACGATATGTAGACATCTGCAAACGCTACTTCCTAGCATGGAAGTGTCGCATTTACATTCTTTTGAAATGAAAACGAGATATACATGACACTTCGCAATGAATATTATATCTTATCATGAAATATAGGAATGAGGTGCTATAACGCGTTTTGAGAAGCATTAGAACTCTATTGCTAATATACGTAGACATCTGCAAACAATATTTCCTAGCAAGGAAATGTCGCACTTACATTCTATTGAAGTGTATACGAGGTATACATAACATTACACAATGAATATTATATCTTATCACGAAACATAGAAATGAAATGCGACATCTCGTTTTAAGAAGCATTAGTACTCTATTGCTAATATACGTAGACATCTGCAAACAATATTTCCTAGCAAGGAAATGTCGCAATTACATTCCATTGAAGTGAATACGAGGTATACATGACACTTCACAATGAATATTATATCTTATCTCGAAACATAGATGTGAGATGCGATATCGCGATTTAAGGAGCACTAGAACTCTATTGCTACGATGCGTAGACATCTGCAAATGTTATTTCCTAGCAAGGAAGTGTAGCATTTACATTATTTTGAAGTGAATACGAGGTATACATAACACTCCACTATGAATATTACATCTTATCACGAAACATAGAAATGAAATGCGACATCTCGTTTTAAGTAGCATTAGAACTCTATTGCAACGATACGTATACATCTGCAGACGCTATTTCTTAGCATGGAAATGTCGCACTTACATTCCATTAAAGCGAATACGAGGTATACATAACATTACACATTGAATATTGTATCTTATTACGAAACATAGAAATGAAATACGACATCTCGTTTTAAGAAGCATTAGTACTCTGTTGCTACGATACGTAGACATCTGCAAACGCTATTTCCTAGCATGGAAGTGTCGCATTTACATTCATTCGAAGTGAATACGAGGTTTACATGGCACTTCGCAATGAATATTATATCTTATCATGAACATAGAAGTGAGATGCGATATCGCGTTTTAGGAAGCATTAGAACTCTATTGCTACGATACGGAGACATCTGCAAATGTTATTTCCTAGCAAGGAAGTGTCGCATTTACATTCTTTTGAAGTGAATACGAGGTATACATGGCACTTCGCAGTGAATATTATATCTTATCATGAAACATAGAAGTGAGATGCGATATCGCGTTTTAGGAAGCATTAGAACTCTATTGCTACGATGCGTAGACATCCGCAAATGTTATTTCCTAGCAAGGAAGTGTCGCATTTACATTCTTTGAAGTGAATACGCGGTATACATAACACTCCACAATGAATATTATATCTTATCAAGAAACATAGAAATGAAATGCGACAACTCCCTTTATTAGTAGCATTAGAACTCTATTGCTACGATACGTAGGCATCTGCAAACGCTATTTCCTAGCATGGAAGTGTCGCATTTACATTCTTTTGAAGGAATACGAGGTATACATAACACTCCACAATGAATATTATACCTTATCGCGAAACATAGAAATGAAATGCGACATCTCATTTTAAGAAGCATTAGAACTATATTGCTATGATACGTAGACATCTGCAAATGTTATTTCCTAGCAAGGAAGTGTCGCACTTACATTCTTTTGAAGTGAATACGAGATATACATGACACTTCGCAATGGATACTATATCTTATCATGAAACATAGAAGTGAGATGCGATATCGCGTTTTAGGAAGCATTAGAACTCTATTGCTACGATGCGTAGACATCTGCAAAGGCTATTTCCTAGCATGGAAGGGTCGCATTTACATTCTTTTGAAGTGAATACGAGGTATACAAAACACTCCATAATGAATATTATATCTTATCATGAAACATAGAAATGATATACGACTTCTCATTTTAAGAAGCATTAGAACTCTATTGCTACGATACGTAGACATCTGCAAACGCTATTTCCTAGCATGGAAGTGCCGCATTTACATTCTTTTGAAGATAATACGAGGTATACATAACATTCCGCAATGAATATTATATCTTATTACGAAACATAGAAATGAAATGCGACAACTCCCTTTATTAGTAGCATTAGAACTCTATTGCTACGATACGTAGGCATCTGCAAACGCTATTTCCTAGCAAGGAAGTGTCGCATTTACATTCTATTGAAGTGAATACGAGGTATACATAGCACTCTACAATGAATATTATATCTTACCACGAAACATAGATATGAAATGCGACATCTCGTTTTAAGAAGCATTAGAACTCTATTGCTGCGATACGTAGACATCTGCAAACGGTATTTCCTAGCATGTAAGTGTCGCATTTACATTCCTTTGAAGTGAATACGAGATATACATGACACTTCGCAATGAATATTATATCTTATCATGAAACATAGGAATGATATACGACTTCTCATTATAAGAAGCATTAGAAATCTATTGCTACGATACGTAGACATCTGCAAACGATATTTCCTAGCATGGAAGTGCCGCATTTACATTCTTTTGGAGATAATACGAGGTATACATTACAATCCATAATGAATATTATATCTTATCATGAAACATAGAAATAGATGCGATATCCCGTTATAAGAAGCATTAGAACTCTATTGCTTCGATACGTAGACATCTGCAAACGCTATTCCCTAGCCAGGAAGTGTCGCATTTACATTCTTTTGACGTGTATGCGAGGTATAAGTCACATTTCGCAATGACTATTATGTATTATCATGAAACATAGAATTGAGATGCGATATCGCGTTTTAAGAAGCATTAGAACTCTATTGCTACGATACGTAGACATCCGAAAATGCTATTTCCTAGCATGGAAGTGTCGCATTTACATTCTTTTGAAGGAATACGAGGTATACATAACACTCCACAATGAATATTATACCTTATCGCGAAACATAGAAATGAAATGCGACATCTCATTTTAAGAAGCATTAGAACTCTATTGCTATGATACGTAGACATCTGCAAATGTTATTTCCTAGCAAGGAAGTGTCGCACTTACATTCTTTTGAAGTGAATACGATATATACATGACACTTCGCAATGGATACTATATCTTATCATGAAACATAGAAGTGAGATGCGATATCGCGTTTTAGGAAGCATTAGAACTCTATTGCTACGATGCGTAGACATCTGCAAAGGCTATTTCCTAGCATGGAAGGGTCGCATTTACATTCTTTTGAAGTGAATACGAGGTATACATAACACTCCATAATGAATATTATATCTTATCATGAAACATAGAAATGATATACGACTTCTCATTTTAAGAAGCATTAGAACTCTATTGCTACGATACGTAGACATCTGCAAACGCTATTTCCTAGCATGGAAGTGCCGCATTTACATTCTTTTGAAGATAATACGAGGTATACATAACATTCCGCAATGAATATTATATCTTATTACGAAACATAGAAATGAAATACGACTTCTCGTTTTAAGAAGCATTAGAACTCTATTGCTACGATACGTAGACATCTGCAAACAATATTTCCTAGCAAGGAAGTGTCGCATTTACATTCTATTGAAGTGAATACGAGGTATACATAGCACTCTACAATGAATATTATATCTTACCACGAAACATAGATATGAAATGCGACATCTCGTTTTAAGAAGCATTAGAACTCTATTGCTGCGATACGTAGACATCTGCAAACGGTATTTCCTAGCATGTAAGTGTCGCATTTACATTCCTTTGAAGTGAATACGAGATATACATGACACTTCGCAATGAATATTATATCTTATCATGAAACATAGGAATGATATACGACTTCTCATTATAAGAAGCATTAGAAATCTATTGCTACGATACGTAGACATCTGCAAACGATATTTCCTAGCATGGAAGTGCCGCATTTACATTCTTTTGGAGATAATACGAGGTATACATTACAATCCATAATGAATATTATATCTTATCATGAAACATAGAAATAGATGCGATATCCCGTTATAAGAAGCATTAGAACTCTATTGCTTCGATACGTAGACATCTGCAAACGCTATTCCCTAGCCAGGAAGTGTCGCATTTACATTCTTTTGACGTGTATGCGAGGTATAAGTCACATTTCGCAATGACTATTATGTATTATCATGAAACATAGAATTGAGATGCGATATCGCGTTTTAAGAAGCATTAGAACTCTATTGCTACGATACGTAGACATCCGAAAATGCTATTTCCTAGCATGGAAGTGTCGCATTTACATTCTTTTGAAGTGAATACGAGGTATACATGACATTTCGCAATGAATATTATATCTTATCACGAAACATATAAATGGGATGCGATACCGCGATTTAAGTAGCATTAGAACTCTATTGCTACGATACGTAGACTTCTGAATACGCTATTTCCTAGCAAGGAAGTGTCGCATTTACATTCTTTTGAAGTGAATCCGAGGTATACCTAAGTCTCCACAATGAATATTATATCTTATCATGAAACATAGAAATGAGATGCGATATGACGATTTATGAAGCATTTGATGTCTATTGCTTCGATACGTAGACATCTGCAAACGCTATTTCCTAGCAAGGAAGTGTCGCATGTACACTCAGTTGAAGTGTATGCGAGCTATACATGACACTTCTCAATGAATATTATATATTATCATGAAACATAGAAATTCGAAGCGATATCGCGTTTTGAGAAGCATTAGAACTCAAATGCCACGATACGTAGACATCTGCAAACGCTATTTCCTAGCAAGGAAGTGTCGCATTTACATTCTTTTGAAGTGAATACGAGGTATACATAACACTCCACAATGAATATTATATATTATCATGAAACATAGCATTGAGTAGCGATATCGCGTTTTGAGAAGCATTAGAACCCTATTGGTTCGATACGTAGGCATCTGCAAACGCTACTTCCTAGAAGGAAGTGCCGCATTTACATTCTTTTGAAAAGAATACGAGGTATACATGACACTTCGCAATGAATATTATATCTGATCAGGATACGTTGATATGAGATGCGATATGACGATTTAAGAAGCATTAGAACTCTACTGCTTCGATATGTAGACATCTGCAAACGCTATTTCCTAGCAAGGTAGTGTCGCATTTACATTCTTTTGAAGTCAATACGAGGTATACATAACACTCCACAATGAATACTATATCTTATCATAAAACATTGAAATGAGATGTAATATGGCGATTTAAGAAGCATTAGAACACTATTGCTTGGATACATAGATATCTTCAAACGCTACTTCCTAACAAGGAAGTGTCGCATTTACATACTTTTGAAAGGAATACGAGGTATACATGACACTTCGCAATGAATATTATATCTTATCATGAAACATAAAAAATGAGATTCGATATGACGATTTAAGAAGCATTAGACTTCTATTGCTTCGATACGTAGACATCTGCAAACGCTCTTTCCTAGCAAGGAAGTGTCGCATGTACACTCAGTTGAAGTGTATGCGAGGTATACATGACACTTCGCTTATGAATATTATATATTATCATGAAACATAGAAATTCGAAGCGATATCGCGTTTTGAGAAGCATTAGAACTCAAATGCCACGATACGTAGACATCTGCAAACGCTATTTCCTAGCAAGGAAGTGTCGCATTTACATTCATTTGAAGTTTAGACGAGATATACATAACACTGCACAATGAATATTATATCTTATCATGAAACATAGAAATGAGATGCGATATGGCGATTTAAGAAGCATTAGAAATCTAATGCCACGATACGTAGACATCTGCAAGCGCTATTTCCTAGCAAGGAAGTATCGCATTTACATCCTTTTGAAGTCAATACGAGGTATACATAACACACCACAATGAATATTATATATTACCATGAAACATAGAAATGATATGCGATACGGCTATTTAAGAAGCATTAGAACCCTATTGCTTCGATACGTAGACATCTGCAAACGCTACGTCCTAGCAAGGAAGTGTCGCATTTACATTCTTTTGAAAGGAATACGAGGTATACTTGACACTTCGCAATGAATATTATATCTAATCAAAAAACGTATATATGAGATGCGATATGACGATTTAAGAAGCATTAGTACTCTATTGCTTCCATACGTAGACATATGCAAACGCTATTTCCTAGCAAGGAATTGTAGCATTTACATTCTTTTGAAGTGAATACGAGGTATACACAACACTGCACAATGAATATTATATCTTATCATGAAACATAGAAATGAGATGCAGTATCGCGATTTAAGAAGCATTAGAACACTATTGCTTCGATACGTATATATCTGCAAACGCTATTTCCTAGCAAGGAAGTGTCACATTTACATTCTTTTAAAGTGAATACAAGGTATACATAACACTCCACAATGAATATTATATCTTATCATGAAACATATGAAAGAGATGCGATATCGCGATTTAAGAAGCATTAGAAATCTATTGCTTCGATACGTAGACATCTGCAAACGCTATTTCCTAGCAAGGAAGTGTCGCATTTACATTCTTTTGAAGTGAATACGAGGTATACATGACACTTCGCATTGAATATTATATCTTATTATGAAACATATAAATGAGATGCGATATCGCGATTTAAGTAGCATTAGAACACTATTGCTACGATACGTAGACATCTGCAAACGCTATTTCCTAGCAAGCAATAGTCGCATTTTCATTCTTTTGAAGTGAATACGATGTGTACATGACACTTCGCAATGAATATTATATCTTATCACGAAACATAGAAATGAGATGCGATATCGCGATTTAAGTAGCATTAGAACCCTTTTGCTACGATACGTAGACATCTGCAAACGCTATTTCCTAGCATCGAAGTGTCGCATTTACATTCTTTTGAAGTGAGTACCAGGTATACATGACAGTTCGCATTGAATATTATATCTTATTATGAAACATAGAAATGAGATGCGACATGTCGTTTTAAGAAGGATTAGAGCTCTATTGTTTCGGTACGTAGATATCTTGAAACGCTATTTCCTAGCAAGGAAGTGTCGCATTTATTTTCTTCTGAAGAGAATACGAGGTATACATGACACTTCGCAAGGAATATTATATCTTATCATGAAGCATAGAAATGGGATGCGATATCGCGTTTTGAGAAGCATTAGAAATCTATTGCTTCGATACGTAGACATCCACAAACGCTATTTCCTAGCATGGAAGTGTCGCATTTACATTCTTTTGAAGTGAATACGAGGTATACATGACACTTCGCATTGAATACTATATCCTATCATGAAACATAGAAATGAGATGCGACATGTCGTTTTAAGAAGGATTAGAGCTCTATTGTTTCGGTACGTAGATACCTTGAAACGCTATTTCCTAGCAAGGAAGTGTCGCATTTATTTTCTTCTGAAGAGAATACGAGGTATACATGACACTTCGCAAGGAATATTATATCTTATCATGAAGCATAGAAATGGGATGCGATATCGCGTTTTGAGAAGCATTAGAAATCTATTGCTTCGATACGTAGACATCCACAAACGCTATTTCCTAGCATGGAAGTGTCGCATTTACATTCTTTTGAAGTGAATACGAGGTATACATGACACTTCGCATTGAATACTATATCCTATCATGAAACATAGAAATGAGATGCGACATGTCGTTTTAAGAAGGATTAGAGCTCTATTGTTTCGGTACGTAGATACCTTGAAACGCTATTTCCTAGCAAGGAAGTGTCGCATTTATTTTCTTCTGAAGAGAATACGAGGTATACATGACACTTCGCAAGGAATATTATATCTTATCATGAAGCATAGAAATGGGATGCGATATCGCGTTTTAAGAAGCATTAGAAATCTATTGCTTCGATAGGTAGACATCTGGAAGCGCTATTTCCTAGCAAGGAAGTGTCGCATTTACATTCTTTCGAAGTGAATACGAGGTATACATGACACTTCGCATTGAATATTATATCTTATCATGAAACATAGAAATGAGATGCGATATCTTGTTTTAAGAAGCTTTAGAACTCTATAGCTACAGTACGTTGATATCTGGAAACACTATTATCTAGCAAGGAAATGTCGCATTTGCATTCATTTGAAGTGAATACGAGGTATACATGACACTTCGCATTGAATATTATATCTTATTATGAAACATATAAATGAGATGCGATATCGCGATTTAAGTAGCATTAGAACACTATTGCTACGATACGTAGACATCTGCAAACGCTATTTCCTAGCCAGCAATAGTCGCATTTTCATTCTTTTGAAGTGTATACGATGTGTACATGACACTTCGCAATGAATATTATATCTTATCACGAAACATAGAAATGAGATGCGATATCGCGATTTAAGTAGCATTAGAACCCTTTTGCTACGATAGGTAGACATCTGAATACGCTATTTCCTAGCAAGGAAGTGTCGCATTTACATTCTTTTGAAGTGAATACCAGGTATGCGTGACACTTCGCAATGAACATTATATCTTATCATGTAACATAGAAGTGAGATGCGATATCGCGTTTTAAGAAGCATTGGTTCCCTATTGCCTCGATGCGCAGATATCTGCAAACGCTATTTCCTAGCAAGGAAGTGTCGCATTTACATTCGTTTGGAGTGAATACGAGGTATACATGACACTTCGCAATGGATATTATATCTTATTATGAAACATTGAAATGGAACGCGATATCGCGCTTTAAGAAGCATTAGTACTCTATTGCTACGATACGTAGATATCTGGAGACGCTATTTCCTAGCAAGGAAATGTCGCATTTACATTCTTTTGAAGTGAATACGAGGTATACATAACATTACACAATGAATATTACATCTTATTACGAAACATTGAAATGAGATGAGATATCGCGATTTAAGAAGCATTAGAACTCCATTGTTGCGATACGTAGATATCTGGAAACGCTATTTCCTAGCAAGGAAGTGTCGCATTCACATTCCTTTGAAGTGAATACGAGGTATACATAACACTCCACAATGAATATTATATCTTATCATGAATCATAGAAATGAGATGCGATATCTCGATTTAACAAGCGTTAGAACTCTGTTCCTTCGAAACGTAGACATTTGCAAACGCTACTTCCTAGCAAGGAAGTGTCGCATTTACATTCTTTAGAAGTGAATAAGAGCTATACATGACACTTCGCAATGAATATTATATCTTATCATGAAACATAAAAATCAGATGCGATATCGCGTTTTGAGAAGCATTTGAATTCTATTGCTTCAATACGTAGACATCTGCAAACGCTATTTCCAAGATAGGAAGTGTCGCATTTACATTCATTTGAAGTGTATGCAAGGTATACATGACACTTCGCAATGAATATTATATCTTATCATGAAACATAAAAATGTGATACGATATCGCGTTTTAAGAAGCATTAGAACTCAATTGCTTGGGTACGTAGACATCTGCCAACGCTATTTCCTAGGAAGGATGTGTCGCATTTGCATTCTTTTGAAGCGAGTACGATGTAGACATAACACTCACAATGAATATTATATCTTATCAGGATAGATAGAAATGAGATTCGATATCGCGATTTAAGAAGCATTAGAACACTGTTGCTTCGATACGTAGACATCTGCAAACGCTATTTCCTACCAAGGAAGTATCGCATTTACATTCACTTGAAGCGCATGCGAGGTATACATGACACTTCGCAATTAATATTATATCTTATCATGAGAATAGGAATGAGATGCGATATCGCGTTTTGAGAAGCGTTAGATCTCTGATGCTACGATACGTAGACATCTGCAAACGCTATTTCCTAGCAAGGAAGAGTCGCATTTACATTCATTTGAGGAGTAAGCGAGGTATACAAGACACTTGGCAATGAATATTATATCTTATCATGAAACATAGAAAAGAGATGCGATAACTCTATTTAAGAGACATTAGAACTCTATTGCTTCTGTCACGTCTTGGCGAACAAATTATTCGTATCCCAGGAGGCTGAATGACACAAGCCTTTTAGTCGCGAATTCGGTCCGGTATAAAACGCGTATGACCGGGTCCGCCGATTCTGGCAAGACGCGGGCACCATAAACAATCGCGAACGCGTGTAATGAGGGATTTTACTTACCTTTCGCTGATTTCTCTCTTCTGCTTTCAGATGTGGCGATCGTCGAAGGTCGTTCTCGGGGGAGGAGTCGGCGTACGGCTGGCTGGAATCGGCGTTGTGACGGTGGAAGCTGCGATGAATGTCGCCGTCCGTCGATGAACGAAGAATTCTGGCGTTTTACCAACGTATTCCGCACGAGATAATGGATTGAATTCTTCCTCCCGGCGCGAATAGTTCGTTTGTAAACACTCAAGTTGTTACGAACTTGGAAGAATTTGTATTAAAATAAAATTGAATTTAGAAATGGAGTTGGAATGAACTAGAACTTGATGTGGTAGAAAAATAATAAAGTATATTCTAAATCAAAGAGTACAAGAACAATTATTTCTAAGTATTAAGACTAGGTTAACTATGAATTAGGAATTAGAACAAAGACTTTAGAACTAGGAACCTCATCGAGGCTGCGCGACGGCCCTAAGGCGCGACTTGGAAGAGGCTTGGAATTAGAAGTGCCCGAAGGCGAGATAGAACTGTACCGTACTGACGGTACTGACTGACTGTGTCTGACTGTCCGTCATGACTGTCTGTAATTGACTGTCTGTAATTGACTGTGTCTCCCAAGATGCGCCTGCGACCTCTTCGACTCTCGGAGCGCTTCGGTCGCGTGCGAACGTAGGTGGGAGTATGTGGACGCCGGAGTGGGGTCTCGGCGTTGCGTGGTGGGGCTAGCGGCGCGTGCCGCTGAGGCGGTCGCGATTTCGCGCGTCGCGGCTTACTTAATTAGCGCAACTTATGAATATAGAGGTACAAGTATGAAATTAGAAATTACGCCTTAAATGTAAAATGTGTGTTGTTTGTGTCGTTATAAAGTTGTGTCGTGTAAATTCTATGAGCTAGGAATACAGAGCTTAGAATGTAGGAGTATATATATAATGTTAATTAATAATCTTAGAAATAGTATTTTGGGCATGGCAGATCTGGGATGGTGAAATCGTAGAGTCCTTTGTACGGTGAGGGTTCCCGTCGTCGGATCTCGTAGAGGTTGATTCTCCTGGTACGTCCCTGGAGTGAGCGAGAGGACGAGTTTCCCTGCAGGTAAGAGTGAGACGGTGGGTGACTCCTTGATTGGGAGCGAGACAGCGCACATGGTCCTCGGTGCGAGTGGGACAGAGTGTGTTGCCCTTGGAGCGAGAGAGGTGGCGAACACCTCTGCGGGTGCGAGTGAGACGGAGGGTAGGTCCCTTGGAGTGAGAGAGACGGCGAGCACCTCTGCGGGTGCGAGCGAGTCGATGGTCGTAGCCCTTGGCCTGAGTGAGACGGCGAGTTGCGCCTGGGTGTTGCCTGTGGTGCAGGCGCGTGAGGGTGGTTGCTGTGGTGCGTTGAGAGGGTGGCAGGCGGCACGCCTGACGTCACACCTTCCCCCTTAGAAAAAGAATTTCGCCTATGGTGAAATCTCTGGACTGATGTGGCCTCGATGTGGGATGCTACTCGTTTCGTGTGCTGTGGAGGAGATTGGTCCTCCTTGGCGTGTATGTTGCTCTCATCTCGTGGATGCTGTGGTCTATCATCTCGTGGATGCTGTGGGCTCTCGTCTCGTGGATGCTGTGCTCTCTGCGTATGTTGTGCTGCTACGGCTGCACTCTGTTTGGTTGCACTTTTCTTCTGTGGTGCACTTTGTTCGTTTGTCACTGTCACCGATTCTTTTACTCTTTGTTCATTAAGATTTTCAGTTTTTGATTTCGACTTACACTTTTCACTGTCTCCTACATTCGATCGAACTCTCATACGTGCATTCATCGTTTGTAGGCGCTTACAATTTTTTAATTTATTTGAATGCACAATATTGTGCCTCCCCTTAACATTCATTTTTACATTATTGTTAGGTAGAATCTCCAAGATCTTATATGGGCCTGTGTATTGAGAATCGAATTTATGTCTAAGTGGTTCGCGGAGCAAATAAACCCATTGTCCGATTTGGAAATCCTTTACATTAAGTTTCTTATCGTAATAGAATTTAGGGCGTGTTTTTGCACAGTCTAAGTTTGTTTTCGCTATTTCTTGTGAAGTACGTATTCTATCGTTGAGTTCATCTAAATACGCGGCGTACGATTCGTTTTCTAATAATTGATCTATTTGACGTTGTATTTCTTCCTTGTGTATCGGCGGGAAGCGGTATTGTTTCACGTTTATTGGCTGATCGTTTATCGTTGGAATGCGGTGCTCGGTTACATTGGTAAATCCTAATTTATCGCCTGGGAGATGGAATAAATCTTGATTGTTAGAAATCAGTTTGTATTTATTATTTCTTTCTTCGCTGTTTAGATGATCTAGACGGAGTGACGCGACTATTTCGTCGAATCGGCTTTGAGGTCGCGTTACATTTTGAGTGGCGCGCGGAGTGTCGCGTTTCGAGTGTCGTTCGCTATCGCTTTTGAGAAGAGGTTTATTTTGTGTATCTTTCGCGCGGATGTTTAAGTTACGTTGCGTACCTTCGATGGCACTTGAAAAAATTTTTGTGGATTTTGAGGTTGTTATTGGAAGATTTATCATGATTGGAAACTTTGTGTTGAATATCGCGTGACGATGGTAAGAGATTTTCGTTGGAATTCGTAGAATTTGAAGTGGATTTTGAAACAATGTTAGCATAAGATACAGTGGGATTTGGGAATACTCGTTTTAGAGTGGATACAGTGGATTTGGAATTAGTCGAGTTAGTACGCATGCTTGAGACAGTGGATTTAGTATTAATTGGATTAGTAGGCATGCTGGAAACAGTGGATTTAGTATTAGTAGAATTAGTAGGCATGCTTGAAACAGTGGATTTAGTATTCATTTTTGTATTAGAAACAGTGGATGTAGTATTGATATTTGTATTAGAAACAGTGGATTTAGAAGTATTCGTAAATAACGAATATAACGCTGGTTCTCGTTTCAGCGATTCGAGAACGGGAAGCGGGTCCAGATGAATTCTGGGCACCGCGATCTCGATCTCGGTATCGGTCGCATTAATTATGCGTGCTATCGCATGGCCGTTTCGCACTTTAACGATAGCATCACCGAAATATACTCCCTTCGCGATCTGTGTTCGGGGGATTATTCCTTCGCCTACGCCTGAATTAATTATTCCGACGCGTATGCCCGAGTTAGTCCGCGGAGCAAGTATTATTTTATTTAAAACGTCTTCGCGACGTGCAAATAGGATCCTATTCCCGTGCCACAGGATATATTTATTTCTAAAAGATATATCCGCGTCTGCACAAAACCCGGATCCCAGGATCCCGGCGGTTTTAATTGGGAAGTCGGAACTGACGACATTAAACGGAACATCATGAGAAAATATCGGTAACGTAACCGTCCCTAAGGTGGCTACGGTACCCTGAGTTACTCCGGTAATAGTTAGGCGTTCTGCAGTGTTAATTAGAGTTTTAGGTTTTAGCGCGTTTTCCTTGATCACGTTGATCTCGGCTCCGGTGTCGATCATCATTACTACGGGTTCAATTAACGCGTTAGAATTTATGACAACCGTGGTGACGCTAGTTTTACCCGTTATGTTTACTGCTGCTCTTCTATTATCGAGGTTGACTCGTCGTTCGTTAAGGCGAGAACTCGGCGATCGTAGCCGGCCTCGCGTACCGTCTCGCGGCGGGTCGGGAGGCCGTTCGCGTTTCCCGGATTCGGGCGCGAAACGTTATTTCCGATATTATTAAATTGTCGCTTTCGACATTCGTCTATGCTATGTCCCAGGTTTCGGCAGTACCTACAAACGATATCCCGTCGATCGGGCGGTGCGTACTGACCGCGCGGAGGTCCCGTTACAAGCGGTCGTTCCTGTCGAGGATACCTCGGGGTTTCTTCCCGTGGGTACGTGACTGACGGTCTATGACTTGCGTACTTGCAGTCGCAAGTGACATGACCGCGACTATTACAACGAGCGCAAACCGTTTCTTGCCGGCGCTCGAAGTGAAAATTTTCCGTACGGGGACGCGACGAGAAGAGTCTCTCTTTGTCTAATTCGTGTCGCCTGTACAACTCCTTAGCGTGAGCGAACGCGTCCGCGTATGTTTCGTACAATCGCGTGTTCATGGAATGTCGAATTTCCGGGATAAGCCCGTCGCAAAAACACCTAAGCGTAAGCGCGTCTATTCCGGAACGTGAATTTACTAATTCGGCGGAATCGAATCGTTCGCAGTCGATTGCTGCGTTACGTAGGTCTTTAATTCTACCTATGAAATCGAGGATATGTTCTCCTGGGCGCATGAAAGTATTAGTTAGTTCGCCCCTGTAATGGTCGGTTGACTTTGTATTTTCGAATGCGGCTCGTAGAATATCGGTCAGTTGTCCGACCGAAGAGCATTGCTCGTCCTCTACGGCCAGATGTGCACGGCCGCGTAAACGATTGACAATGAGTTTGGTGAACGAGGGTTCTCCTTCGGGCGAAATCAACTCCCATGCCCGTTTACAGGCCCGCACGTACTGTAATATTGGCAAGTTTTTGCCATCAAATATAGGGATGCTATCTATTGCTTCGCGAAAAATAAGCCTATCTGTTTGGGAGTTTGGTGAATCAGACCCTGAGCTACGTGTCGGTTGCAGGTGCGGAGTTCCGAAAGAGATAGTGTCGGCGTTTGCGGATTGTGCCGCGCGTAAGGATTCCAATTCCCGACGCATAAAATCTATTTGGCGATTTAACGTAGCGATCGCTTGTTCTTTATCCGTATTATCGTTTGAAGGTCCGGCGGCGTCGTTTGCGAGAGGATCGTGAAAATCTAACGTTCGGTGAGTATTGGATTCGGTTGCGGCGGCGTCCTTCTGTACCTGAAGCCGCGTTCGCTTTGTCGGCGTGCGCGTTGCCATGGCTGTTCGTACACTTATTCAGCAGAATTTCCGATAAGTTATACGCGAATATCCCACCGCTGCCACCAGAAATTTTGTCACGTCCTGGCGAAAAAATTATTGGTATCCCAGGAGGCTGAATGACACTTGCTATTTCCTAGCAAGGAAGTGTCGCATTTACATTCATTTGAAGTATAGACGAGATATACATAACACTGCACAATGTATATTATATCTTATCACGAAACATAGAAATGAGATGCGATATCGCGTTTTAAGATGCATTAGAGCTCTATTGCTACGATACGTAGATATCGGGAGACGCTACTTCCTAGCAAGGAAGTGTCGCATTTACATTCTTTTGAAGTGAAGCGGGGTATACATGACACTTCGCAATGAATATTATACCTTATCACGAAACATAGAAATGAGATGCGATATCGCGTTTTTAGAGGCATTAGAACTCAATTGCTACGATACGTAGATATCTGCAAACGCTATTTCCTAGCATGGAAGTGTCGCATTTACTTTCTTTTGAAGTGAATACGAGGTATACGTGACACTTCGCAATGGATATTATATCTTATCATGAAACGTAGAAGTAAGATGCGACATCACGTTTTAAGAAGCATTAGAACTCTATTGCTTCGATACGTAAACATGTGCAAACGCTATTTCCTAGCAGGGATACGTCGCGTCTACATTCATTTGAAGTGAATACGAAGTATACATGACACTTCGCAATGATTATTATATCTTATCACGAAACATAGAAATAAGATGCGATATCGCGATATAAGAAGCATTAGAACTCTATTGCTACGATACGTAGACACTTGCAAACGCTATTTCCTAGCAAGGAAGTGTCGCATTTACATTCTTTTGAAGTGTATTCGAGATTTACATAACACTTCGCTATGAAAATTGTATCTGTTCATGAAACATTGAAGTGAGATGCGATATCGCGTTTTATGATGCATTAGTGCTCCGCTGCTTTGATACATAGACATCTGCCAACGCTATTTCCTAGCAAGGAAGTGTCGCATTTACATTCACTTGAAGTGAATACGAGGTATACATGACACTTCGCAATGAATATTATATCTCATCATGAAACATACAAATGAGATGCGATATCTCGTTTTAACAAGCATTAGAAATCTATTGCTTCGATACGTAGTCATCTGCAAACGCTATTTCCTAGCAAGGAATTGTTGCATTTACATTCGTTTGAACTGTGTGCGAGGTATACGTGACACATCGCAATGAATATTATATCTTATCATGAAACATAGAAATGAGAAGCGATATCTCGTTTTAAGAAGCATTAGAACTCTACTGCTACGATACGTAGACATCTGCAGTCGCTATTTCCTAGTAAGGAAGTGTCGCATTTACATTCCTTTGGTGTGTATACGAGGTGTACATAACACTCCACAATGAATATTATATGTTATCATGAAACAGAGAAATGACATGCGATATCGCGATTTAGAAGTATTAGAACTCTATTGCTACGATTCCAAGATATCTGGAAACGCTATTTCCTATAGAAAGGAAGCTTCGCATTTACATTCATTTGAGGTGTATGCGTGAAACGAGATGCGATATCGCGTTTTGAGAAGCATTAGAAATCTTTTGCTTCGATACGTAGACATCTGCAAACGCTACTTCCTAGCAAGGAAGTGTCGCATTTACATTCTTTTGAAGTGAGTACGAGGTATACATCTCACTTCGCGATGAATTTTATACCTTATCATGAAACATAGAAATGAGATGCGGTATATCTCATTTTATGAAGCATTAGAACACTATTGTTTCGATACGTCGACATCTGGACCAGCTATTTCCTAGCAAGGAAGTGTCGCATTTACATCTATTTGAAGTATAGACGAGATATACATGACACATCGCAATGAATATTATATATTATCATGAAACATGGACATGAGATGCGATGTCGCGAATTAGCAAGATTTAGAAACCTATTGCTTCGATACGTAGACATCTGCAAACGCTATTTCCTAGCAAGGAATTGTAGCATTTACATTCTATTGAAGTGAATTCGAGGTATACATAACACTGCACAATGAATACTATATCTTATCATGAAACATAGTAATGAGTAGCGATATCGCGTTTTGAGAAGCATTATAACACTAATGCTACGATACGTAGACATCTGCAAGCGCTACTTCCTAGCAAGGAAGTGTCGCAATTACATTCTTTTGAAGGGAATACGAGGTATACATGACACTTCGCAATGAATATTATATCTTATCATGAAACATAGAAATGAGATGCGATATGACGATTTAAGAAGCATTAGAATTCTATTGCTTCGATACGTAGACATCTGCAGACCCTATTTCCTAGCAAGGAAGTGTCGCATTTACATTCTTTTGATGTGAATACGAGGTATACATAACACTGCACAATGAATATTATATCTTATCATGAAACATAGAAATGAGATGCGATATTGCGATTTAACAAGCGTTAGAACTCTATAGCTATGATACGTAGACACGTACAAACGCTATTTCCTAGGAAGGAAGTGTCACATTTACATTCTTCTGATGCGAATACGAGGTATACATAACACTGCACAATGAATATTATATGTAATCATGAGACACTGAAATGAGATGCGACATTGCGTTTTGAGAAGCATCAGAACACTATTGCTTCGATACGGAGACATCTTCAAACGCTAATTCCTAACAAGGAAGTGTCGCATTTAGATTCTGTTGAAGTGAATACGAGGTATACATGACACTTCGCAATGAATATTATATCTTATCATGAAACGTAGAAATGAGTTGCGATCTCGCGCTTGAAGAAGCGTTAGAACTCTATTGCCATGTTACATAGACACCTGCAAACGCTATTTCCTAGCAAGGAATTGTTGCATTTACATTCTATTGAAGTGAATTCGAGGTATACATAACACTGCACAATGAATATTATATCTTATCATGAAACATAGAAATGTGTAGCGATATCGCGTTTTGAGAAGCATTATAACACTAATGCTACGATACGTAGACATCTGCAAACGCTACTTGTCGAAGTGTCGCATTTACATTCTTTTGAAGTGAGTACGAGGTATACATCTCACTTCGCGATGAATTTTATACCTTATCATGAAACATAGAAATGAGATGCGGTATATCTCATCTTATGAAGCATTAGAACACTATTGTTTAGATACGTCGACATCTGGACCAGCTATTTCCTAGCAAGGAAGTGTCGCATTTACATTCTTCTGAAGTGTTGACGACGAATACATAACACTGCACATTGAATATTATATCTCATCACGAAACATCGAAATGAGATGCGATGCCGCATTTTAAGAAGCATTAGAACTCTACTGCTTCGATACGTAGACATCTGGACCAGCTATATCCTAGCAAGGAAGTGTCGCATTTACATCCATTTGAAGTATAGACGGGATATACATGACACTTCGCAATAAATATTATATATTATCATGAAACATAGACATGAGATGCGATGTCGCGAATTAGCAAGCTTTAGAAACCTATTGCTTCGATACGTAGACATCTGCAAACGCTATTTCCTAGCAAGGAATTGTAGCATTTACATTCTATTGAAGTGAATTCGAGGTATACATAACACTGCACAATGAATATTATATGTAATCATGAAACACAGAAATGAGATGCGACATTGCGTTTTGAGAAGCATTAGAACACTATTGCTTCGATACGGAGACATCTTCAAACGCTAATTCCAAACACGGAAGTGTCGCATTTAGATTCTGTTGAAGTGAATACGAGGTATACATGACACTTCGCAATGAATATTATATCTTATCATGAAACGTAGAAATGAGTTGCGATCTCGCGCTTGAAGAGGCGTTAGAACTCTATTGCCATGATAGATAGACACCTGCAAACGCTATTTCCTAGGAAGGAAGTGTCGCAATTACATTCATTTGAAGTGTATGCGAGGTATAAGTGACATTTCGCAATGAATATTATATCCTGTCACGAAACATAGAAACGAGATGCGATATCGCTCTTTTGCTTCGATACGTAGACATCCGCAAACGCTACTTCCTAGCAAGGAAGTGTCGCATTTACATTCTTTTGAAGTGAGTACGAGGTATACATCTCACTTCGCAGTGAATTTTATACCTTATCATGAAACATAGAAATGAGATGCGGTATATCTCATTTTATGAAGCATTAGAGCACTATTGTTTCGATACGTCGACATCTGGACCAGCTATTTCCTAGCAAGGAAGTGTCGCATTTACATTCTTTTGAAATGTTGACAAGAATACATAACACTGCACATTGAATATTATATCTCATCACGAAACATCGAAATGAGATGCGATGCCGCATTTTAAGAAGCATTAGAAATCTACTGCTTCGATACGTAGACGTCTGTACCAGCTATATCCTAGCAAGGAAGTGTCGCATTTACATCCATTTGAAGTATAGACGAGATATACATGACACTTCGCATTGAATATTATATATTATCATGAAACATAGACATGAGATGCGATGTCGCGAATTAGCAAGCTTTAGAAACCTATTGCTTCGATACGTAGACATCTGCAAACGCTATTTCCTAGCAAGGAATTGTAGCACTTACATTCTATTGAAGTGAATTCGAGGTATACATAATACTGCACAATGAATACTATATCTTATCATGAAACATAGAAATGAGTAGCGATATCGCGTTTTGAGAAGCATTATAACACTAATGCTACGATACGTAGACATCTGCAAGTGCTACTTCCTAGCAAGGAAGTGTCGCATTTACATTCTTTTGAAAGGAATACGAGGTATACATGACACTTCGCAATGAATATTATATCTTATCATGAAACATAGAAATGAGATGCGATATGACGATTTAAGAAGCATTAGAATTCTATTGCTTCGATACGTAGACATCTGCAGACGCTATTTCCTAGCAAGGAAGTGTCGCATTTACATTCTTTTGATGTGAATACGAGGTATACATAACACTGCACAATGTATATTATATCTTATCATGAAACATAGAAATGAGATGCGATATCGCGATTTAACAAGCGTTAGAACTCTATTGCCATGATACATAGACACATGCAAACGCTATTTCCTAGGAAGGAAGTGTCGCGTTTACAATCTTTCGTAGTGATTACGAGGTATACATGACACTTCGCAATGAATACTATATCTTATCATGAAACATAGAAATGAGATGCGATAACTTGTTTTAAGAAACTTTAGAACTCTATAGCTACGGTACGCTGATATCTGGAAACACTATTACCTAGCAAGGAAGTGTCGCATTTGCATTCATTTGAAGTGAATACGAGGCATACACATACTTCGCAATAAATAATATATCTTATCACGAAACATAAAAATGAAATGCGATATCGCGTTTTAAGATGCATTAGAACACTTTTGCTACGATACGTAGACATCTGCAAACGACATTTCCTAGCAAGGAAGTGTCGCGTTTACATTCATTTGAAGTGATTACGAGGTATGCATGACACTTCGCAATGAATACTATATCTTATCATGAAACATAGGAATGAGATGCGATATCTTGTTTTAAGAAGCTTTAGAACTCTATAGCTACGGTACGTTGATATCTGGAAACACTATTACCTAGCAAGGCAGTGTCGCATTTGCATTCATTTGAAGTGAATACGAGGTATACATGACTCTTCGCACTGAATATTATATCTTATTGTGAAACATAGATATGATTTGCGATATCGCGTTTCAAGAAGCATTAGAACTCTATTTCTACGATACGTAAACATCTGCAAACGCTATTTCCAAGCAAGGAAGTGTCGCATTTACATTCTTTTGAAGTGAATACGAGGAATACATGACACTTCGCAATGGATATTATATCAAATCATGAAACATAGGAATGGGTTGCGGTATCGCATTTTAAGAAGCATTGAAACTCTATTGCCTCGATACGTAGACATCTGGAAAAGCTTTTTCCGACAAGAAAGTGTCGCATTTACATTATTTTGAAGTGAGTACGAGGTAGACATGACACTTCGCAATGAATATTATATCTTAACATGAAGCATAGAAATGAGATGCGACATCGCGTTTTGAGAAGCATCAGAACTCTATTGCTAGGATACGTAGATATCTGTAAACGCTATTTCCTAGCAAGGAAGTGTCGCATTTACATTCTCTTGAAGTGAATACGAGGTATACATAACACTCCACAATGTATATTATATCTTAACATGAAGCATAGAAATGAGATGCGACATCGCGTTTTGAGAAGCATTAGAACTCTATTGCTACGATACCTAGATATCTGTAAACGCTATTTCCTAGCAAGGAAGAGTCGTATTTACATTCCTTTGAAACGAATACGAGGTAAGCATGACACTTCGCAATGAATATTATATCTTATCAAGAAACATAGAAATAAAATGCGATATCGCGATTTAAGAAGCATTAGAACACTATTTCTTCGATACGGAGACATCTGCAAACGCTGATTCCTAGGAAGGTATTGTCGCATTTACTTTCTTTTGTAGTGAATACGAGGAGTACATAACACTGAACATTGAATATTATATCTTATCATGAAGCATAGGAATGAGATGCGATATCCCGTTTTGAGAAGCATTAGAACTCTATTGCTTCGATACGTAGACATCTGCCAACGCTATTTCCTAGCAAGGAAGTGTCGCATTTACATTCATTTGAAGTGTATGCAAGGTGTACATAACACTGCAAAATGAATATTATATCTTATCATGAAACATTGGAGTGAGGTGCGATATGGCGATTTAAGAAGCAATAGAACTCTATTGCTTCGATACGTAGACATCGGCAAACGCTATTTCCTAGCAAGGAAGTGTCGCATTTACATTCTTTTGAAGTGAGTACGAGGTATACATGACACTTCGCAATGAATATTATATCTTAACATGAAGCATAGAAATGAGATGCGACATCGCGTTTTGAGAAGCATTAGAACTCTATTGCTACGATACGCAGATATCTGTAAACGCTATGTCCTAGCAAGGAAGTGTCGCATGTACATACAATTAAAGTGTATTGCGAGGTATACATGACACTTCGCAATGAATATTATATATTATCATGAAACAAAGTAATGAGATGCGTTATCGCGAATTAACAAGTTTAGAACACTAATGCCTCGATACGTAGACATCTGCAAACGCTATTTCCTAGCAAGCAAGTGTCGCATTTGCAATCTTTTGAAAGGAATACGAGGTATACATGACACTGCACAATGAATATTACATCTTATCTTGAAGTACAGAAATGAGCTGCGATATGGCGATTTAAGAAGCTGTAGAACTCTATTGCTTCGATACGTAGACATCTGTTAACGCTACTTCCTAACAAGGAAGTGTCGCATTTACATTCTTTTAAAGGGAATACGAGGTATACATAGCACTTCGCAATGAATATTATATCTTATCAAGAAACGTAGATATGAGATGCGATATGACGATTTAAGAGGAATTAGAAATCTACTGCTTCGATACGTAGACATCTGCAAACGATACTTGCTAGCAAGGAAGTGTCGCATTTACATTCTTTTGAAGCGAATACGAGGTATACATGGCACTTCGCAATGAATATTATATCTTTTCATGATACATAGAAGTGATATGCCACATCGCGATTTGAGAAGCAGTAGAACTCTATTGCTACGATATGTACGCATCTGCAAACGCTATTCCCTAGCAAGGAAGTGTCGCATTTATATTCAATTGAAGTGAATACGAGGTATACATAACACTGCTCAATATATATTATATCTTATCAAGAAACATAGAAATGAGATGCGATATCGCGTTTTGAGAAGCATTAGAAATCTAATGCTACGATTCGTAGACATCTGCAAACGCTATTTCCTAGCAAGGTAGTGTCGCATTTAAATTCAATTGAAGTGTATGCGAGGTATACATGAAACATCGCAATGAATATTATATCTTTTCATGAAACATAGAAATGGGGGGAGATATCGCCTCTTAAGAATCATTAGAACACTATTGCTACTATACGTAGACATCTGCGAACGTTATTTACTAGCAAGGAAGTGTCGAATTTACATTCTTTTGAAGTTAATACGAGGTATACATAACACTGCTCAGTGAATATACAATCTTATCATGAAACATGGGAATGTGATGCGATATCGCGATTTAAGAAGCATTAGAACTCTATTGCTTCGATACGTAGACATCTACAAACGCCACTTCCTAGCAAGGAAGTGTCGCATTTACATTGATTTGAAGTGTATGCGAGGTATACATAACACTTCGCAATGAGTATTATATGCTTATCATGAAACAAAGAAATGAGTTGCGATATCTCGTTTTAAGAAGCATTAAAACTCTACTGCTTCGATACGTAGACATCTGCAAGCGCAATTTTCAAGCAAGGAAGTGTCGCATATACATTCATTTGAAGTGTATGCGAGGTATACATGACACTATGCAATGAATATTATATACTATCATGAAACATAGTAACGAGAAACGATGTCGCGTTTTCAGAAGCATTAGAGCACTAATGCTACTATACGTAGACATCTGCAAACGCTATTTCCTAGCATGGAAGTGCCGCATTTTCATTGATTTGAAGTATAGACGAGATATACATAACACTGCACAATGAATATTATATCTTACCACGAAACATAGAAATGAGATGCGATATGGCGATTTAAGAAGCATTAGAAAACTATTGCTTCCATACGTAAACATCTGCAAACGCTATTTCCAAGCAAGGAAGTGTCGCATTTACATACTTTTGAAGTGAATACGAGGTATTCATGACACTGCACAATGAATATTATATCTTATCATGAAACATAGAAATGAGATGCGATATCGCGATTTAAGAAGCTTTACAACCCTATTGCTTCGATACGTAGATATCTGCAAACGCTATTTCCTAGCAAGGAAGTATCGCATTTACATTCATTTGAAGTGTATGCGAGGTATACATGGCACTTCGCAATGAATATTATATATTATCATGAAACATCGAAATGAGATGCGATATTGCGAATTTACAAGTTTAGAACTTTAATGCCCCGATACATAGACAACTGCAAACGCTATTTCCTAGCAAGGAAGTGTCGCATTTACATGCATTTGAAGTATAGACGAGATATACATAACACTGCACAATGAATATTATATCTTACCATGAAACATAGGAATGAGATGCAGTATGGCGATTTAAGAAGCATTAGATACCTAATGCTTCGACATGTAGACATGTGCAAACGCTACTTCTTAGCATGGAAGTGTCGCATTCACATTCTTTTGAAAGGAATACGAGGTATACATGACACATCACAATGAATATTATATCTTATCATGAAACGTAGATACGAGATGCGATATGACGATTTAAGAAGCATTAGAACACTTTTGTTTCGATACGTAGACATCTGCAAACGCTATTTCCTGGCAAGGAAGTGTTGCGTTTACATTCTTTTGAAGTGACTGCGAGGTATACATAACACTCCACAATGAATATTATATCTTATCATGACACATAGAAATGAGATGAAATATATCGATTTAAGAAGCATTAGAACTCTATTGCTTCGATACGTAGACATCTGCAAACGTTACTTCCTAGCAAGTAAGTGTCGCTTTTACATTCTTTTGAAAGGAATACGTAGTATACATGACACTTCGCAATGAATATTATATCTTAACATGAAACATAGAAATGAGATGCGATATGACGATATAAGAAGCATTAGAATTCTATTGCTTCGATACGTTGACATCTGCAAACGCTACCTCCTATCAAGGAAGTGTCGCATTTACATTCATTTTAAGTGTATGCGAGGTATACATAACACTTCGCAATGAGTATTATATCTTATCATGAAACATAGTAATGAGATGCGATATCTCGTTTTAAGAAGCATTAAAACTCTATTGCTTCGATACGTAGACATCTGAAAACGCTATTTCCTAGCAAGGAAGTGTCGCATTTACATTCTTTTGAAGTGAATACGAGGTATACATGACACTTCGCAATGAATATTATATCTTATCATGAAACATAGAAATGAGTTGCGATCTCGCGTTTGAAGAAGCGTTAGAACGCTATTGCCATGATACATGGACACCTGCAAACGCTATTTCCATGGAAGGAAGTGTCGCAATTACATTCATTTGAAGTGTGTTCGAGTTATATGTGACATTTCGCAATGAATATTATATCTTGTCACGAAACATAAAAATGAGATGCAATATCGCGATTTATGAAGCATTAGAACACTATTGCTTCGATACGTAGACATCTGCAAACGCTATTTCCTGGAAAGAAAGTGTCGCGTTTACATTCTTTTGAAGTGAATACGAGGTATACATAACACTCCACAATGAATATTATATCTTATCATGAAACACAGAAATGAGGAGCGATATCTCGTTTTGAGAAGCATTAGAAATCTATTGCTTCGATACGCAGAAATCTGCAAACGCTATTTCCTAGCAAGGAAGTGTCGCATTTACATGCATTTGAAGTATAGACGAGATATACATAACACTGCTCAATAAATATTATACCTTATCATGAAACATAGAAATGAGAAGCGATATGGCGATTTAAGAAGCATTAGAAATCTATTGGCTCGATACGTAGACATCTGCAATCGCTGCTTCCTAGCAAGAAAGTGTCGCATTTACATTCTTTTGAAAGGAATACGAGGTATACATGAGACTTCGCAATGGATATTATATCTTATCATGAAACATAGAAATGAGTTCGATATCGCGTTTCAAGAAGCATTAAAACTCTATTACCCCGATACGTAGATATCTGCAACCGCTATTTCCTAGCAAGGAAGTGTCGCATTTACACTCATTTGATGTGAATAC
Organism: Xylocopa sonorina; assembly: GCF_050948175.1. Taxonomy (NCBI): domain Eukaryota; kingdom Metazoa; phylum Arthropoda; class Insecta; order Hymenoptera; family Apidae; genus Xylocopa; species Xylocopa sonorina. Next base: position 523,764 of record NW_027490270.1, on the reverse strand, counting down.
GAGCTACACATGACACTTCGCGAGGGATATTATATCATATCATGAAACATAGAAATGAGATGCTATATCGCGTTTTGAGAAGCATTAGAACTCTATTGCTTGGATACGTAGATATCTGCAAGCCCTATTTCCTAGCAAGGAAGTGTCGCAATTACATTCTTTTGAAGTAAATACGAGGTATACATGAGACTTCGCAATTGATATTATATCTTATCATGAAACATAGAAATGAGTTGCGATATCGCGTTTTGAGAAGCATTAAAACTCTACTACCCCGATACGTAGATACCTGCAATCTCTATTTCCTAGCAAGGAAGTCTCGCATTTACATACTTTTGAAGTGAATACGAAGTATTAGAGACACTTCGCAATGGATATTATATCATATCATGAAACATAGAAATGAGATGCGGTATCGAATCTTAAGAAGCATTAGAACTCTATTGCTTGGATACGTAGTTATCTGCAAGCGCTATTTCCTAGCAAGGAAGTGTCGCATTTACATTCTTTTGAAGTGAATACGAGGTATACATAACACTCCAAAATGAATATTATATATTATCATGAAACATGGTAATGAGTAGCGATATCGCGTTTTGAGAAGCGTTAGAACTCTATTGCTACGGAACGTAGACACCTGCAAACGCCATTTCCGAGCAAGGAAGTGTCGCATTTACATTCATTTTAATTGTATGCGAGGTATACATGACACTCCACAATGAATATTATATATTATCATCAAACACAGAAATGAAATGCGGCCTCGCGTTTTGTGAAGCATTAGAACTCTCTTGCTACGATACGTAGATATCTGTAAACGCTGTTTCCTAGCAAGGAAGTGTCGCATTTACATTCATTTGAAGTGTATGCGAGGTATACATGACATTTCGCAGTGAATATTATATATTGTCATGAAACATAGAAATGAGAAGCGATGTGGCGAGTTAAGAAGCATTAGATCCCTATTGCTTCGATACGTAGACATCTGCAAACGCTACTTCCTAGCAAGGATGTGTCGCATTTACATTCTTTTGAAGCGAATACGAGGTATTCATAACACTGCACAAGGAATATTATATCTTGTCATGAAACATAGAAGTGAGATGCGATATCGCGATTTAAGAAGCATTAGATCCCTTTTGCTTCGATGCGTAGACATCTGCAAACGCTACTTCCTAGCAAGGCAGTGTCGCATTTACATTCTTTTGAGGTGAATGCGAGGTATACATAACACTCCAAAATGATAATTATATATTATCATGAAGCATGGTAATGAGTAGCGATATCGCGTTTTGAGAAGCGTTAGAACTCTATTGCTACGAAACGTAGACACCTGCAAACGCCATTTCCGAGCAAGGAAGTGTCGCATTTACATTCATTTTAATTATATGCGAGGTATACATGACACTCCACAATGAATATTATATATTATCATCAAACACAGAAATGAAATGCGGCCTCGCGTTTTGTGGAGCATTAGAACTCTCTTGCTACGATACGTAGATATCTGTAAACGCTATTTCCTAGCAAGGAAGTGTCGCATTTACATTCATTTGAAGTGTGTGCGAGGTATACATGACATTTCGCAGTGAATATTATATATTGTCATGAAACATAGAAATGAGAAGCGATATGGCGATTTAAGAAGCATTAGATCCCTATTGCTTCGATACGTAGACATCTGCAAACGCTACTTCCTAGCAAGGAAGTGTCGCATTTACATTCTTTTGAAGTGAATACGAGGTATTCATAACACTGCACAAGGAATATTATATCTTGTCATGAAACATAGAAATGAGATGCGATATCGCGATTTAAGAAGCATTAGAACTCTATTGCGTCGATACGTAGATATCTGCAAACACTATTTCCTAGAAAGGAACTGTCGCGTTCACATCCATTTGAAGTGTATGCGAGGTATACATGACACTTCGCAATGAATATTATATATTATCTTGAAACATGGTAATGAGTAGCAATATCGCGTTTTGAGAAGCATTAGAACACTAATGGTACGATACGTAGACATCTGCAAACGCTATTTCCTAGGAACGAAGTGTCGCGTTTACATACTTTTGAAGTGAATACGAGGTATACATAACACTGCACAATGAATATTATATCTTATCATGAAACATAGAAATGAGGTGCGATATGGCGATTTATGAAGCATTAGATGTCTATTTCTTCGATACGTAGACATCTGCAAACGCTATTTCCTAGCAAGGAAGTGTCGCATTTACATTCATTTGAAGTGTATGCGAGGTATAAATGACACTTCGCAGTGAATATTATATATTGTCATGAAACATAGAAATGAGAAGCGATATGGCGATTTAAGAAGCATTAGATCCCTTTTGCTTCGATACGTAGACATCTGCAAACGCTACTTCCTAGCAAGGCAGTGTCGCATTTATAATCTTTTGAGGTGACTGCGAGGTATATATAACACTCCAAAATGAATATTATATATTATCATGAAGCATGGTAATGTGTAGCGATATCGCGTTTTGAGAAGCGTTAGAACTCTATTGCTACGAAACGTAGACACCTGCAAACGCCATTTCCGAGCAAGGAAGTGTCGCATTTACATTCATTTTAATTGCATGCGAGGTATACATGACACTCCACAATGAATATTATATATTATCATCAAACACAGAAATGAAATGCGGCCTCGCGTTTTGTGAAGCATTTGAACTCTCTTGCTACGATACGTAGATATCTGTAAACGCTATTTCCTAGCAAGGAAGTGTCGCATTTACATTCATTTGAAGTGTATGCGAGGTATACATGACATATTGCAGTGAATATTATATATTGTCATGAAACATAGAAATGAGAAGCGATATGGCGATTTAAGAAGCATTAGATCCCTATTGCTTCGATACGTAGACATCTGCAAACGCTACTTCCTAGCAAGGAAGTGTCGTATTTACATTCTTTTGAAGTGAATACGAGGTATTCATAACACTGCACAAGGAATATTATATCTTGTAATGAAACATAGAACTGAGATGCGATATCGCCATTTAAGAAGCATTAGAACTCTATTGCGTCGATACGTAGATATCGGCAAACACTATTTCCTAGCAAGGAACTGTCTCATTCACATCCATTTGAAGTGTATGCGAGGTATACATGACACTTCGCAATGAATATTATATATTATCATGAATCATGGTAATGAGTAGCAATATCGCGTTTTGAGAAGCATTAGAACACTAATGGTACGATACGTAGACATATGCAAACGCTATTTCCTAGGAACGAAGTGTCGCGTTTACATACTTTTGAAGTAAATACGAGGTATACATAACACTGCACAATGAATATTATATCTTATCATGGAACATAGAAATGATATGCGATATGGCGATTTAAGAAGCATTAGATGTCTATTGCTTCCACACGTATACATCTGCAAACGCTACTTCTTAGCAAGGAAGTGTCATAGTTACATTTTTTTGAGGTGAATACGAGGTATACATAACACTGCACAATGATTATTATATCTTATCATGAAGCATAGAAATGAGGTGCGATATGGCGGTTTATGAAGCATTAGATGTCTATTTCTTCGATACGTAGACATCTGCAAACGCTATTTCCTAGCAAGGAAGTGTCGCATTTACATTCATTTGAAGTGTATGCGAGGTATAAGTGACACTTCGCAGTGAATATTATATATTGTCATGAAACATAGAAATGAGAAGCGATATGGCGATTTAAGAAGCATTAGATGTCTATTTCTTCGATACGTAGACATCTGCAAACGCTATTTCCTAGCAAGGAAGTGTCGCATTTACATTCATTTGTAGTGTATGCGAGGTATAAATGACACTTCGCAGTGAATATTATATATTGTCATGAAACATAGAAATGAGAAGCGATATGGCGATTTAAGAAGCATTAGATCCCTATTGCTTCGATACGTAGACATCTGCAAACGCTACTTCCTAGCAAGGAAGTGTCGTATTTACATTCTTTTGAAGTGAATACGAGGTATTCATAACACTGCACAAGGAATATTATATCTTGTAATGAAACATAGAACTGAGATGCGATATCGCCATTTAAGAAGCATTAGAACTCTATTGCGTCGATACGTAGATATCGGCAAACACTATTTCCTAGCAAGGAACTGTCTCATTCACATCCATTTGAAGTGTATGCGAGGTATACATGATACTTCGCAATGAATATTATATATTATCATGAAGCATGGTAATGAGTAGCAATATCGCGTTTTGAGAAGCATTAGAACACTAATGGTACGATACGTAGACATATGCAAACGCTATTTCCTAGGAACGAAGTGTCGCGTTTACATACTTTTGAAGTAAATACGAGGTATACATAACACTGCACAATGAATATTATATCTTATCATGGAACATAGAAATGATATGCGATATGGCGATTTAAGAAGCATTAGATGTCTATTGCCTCCACACGTAGACATCTGCAAACGCTACTTCTTAGCAAGGAAGTGTCATAGTTACATTTTTTTGAGGTGAATACGAGGTATACATAACACTGCACAATGATTATTATATCTTATCATGAAGCATAGAAATGAGGTGCGATATGGCGGTTTATGAAGCATTAGATGTCTATTTCTTCGATACGTAGACATCTGCAAACGCTATTTCCTAGCAAGGAAGTGTCGCATTTACATTCATTTGAAGTGTATGCGAGGTATAAGTGACACTTCGCAGTGAATATTATATATTGTCATGAAACATAGAAATGGGAAGCGATATGGCGATTTAAGAAGCATTAGATCCCTTTTGCTTCGATACGTAGACATCTGCAAACGCTACTTCCTAGCAAGGCAGTGTCGCATTTACATTCTTTTGAGGTGAATGCGAGGTATACATAACACTCCAAAATGATAATTATATATTATCATGAAGCATGGTAATGAGCAGCGATATCGCGTTTTGAGAAGCGTTTGAACTCTATTGCTACGAAACGTAGACACCTGCAAACGCCATTTCCGAGCAAGGAAGTGTCGCATTTACATTCATTTTAATTGTATGCGAGGTATACATGACACTCCACAATGAATATTATATATTATCGTCAAACACAGAAATGAAATGCGGCCTCGCGTTTTGTGAAGCACTAGAACTCTCTTGCTACGATACGTAGATATCTGTAAACGCTGTTTCCTAGCAAGGAAGTGTCGCATTTACATTCATTTGAAGTGTATGCGAGGTATACATGACATTTCGCAGTGAATATTATATATTGTCATGAAACATAGAAATGAGAAGCGATGTGGCGAGTTAAGAAGCATTAGATCCCTATTGCTTCGATACGTAGACATCTGCAAACGCTACTTCCTAGCAAGGATGTGTCGCATTTACATTCTTTTGAAGCGAATACGAGGTATTCATAACACTGCACAAGGAATATTATATCTTGTCATGAAACATAGAAGTGAGATGCGATATCGCGATTTAAGAAGCATTAGATCCCTTTTGCTTCGATACGTAGACATCTGCAAACGCTACTTCCTAGCAAGGCAGTGTCGCATTTACATTCTTTTGAGGTGAATGCGAGGTATACATAACACTCCAAAATGATAATTATATATTATCATGAAGCATGGTAATGAGTAGCGATATCGCGTTTTGAGAAGCGTTAGAACTCTATTGCTACGAAACGTAGACACCTGCAAACGCCATTTCCGAGCAAGGAAGTGTCGCATTTACATTCATTTTAATTATATGCGAGGTATACATGACACTCCACAATGAATATTATATATTATCATCAAACACAGAAATGAAATGCGGCCTCGCGTTTTGTGAAGCATTAGAACTCTCTTGCTACGATACGTAGATATCTGTAAACGCTGTTTCCTAGCAAGGAAGTGTCGCATTTACATTCATTTGAAGTGTATGCGAGGTATACATGACATTTCGCAGTGAATATTATATATTGTCATGAAACATAGAAAAGAGAAGCGATATGGCGAGTTAAGAAGCATTAGATCCCTATTGCTTCGATACGTAGACATCTGCAAACGCTACTTCCTAGCAAGGCAGTGTCGCATTTACATTCTTTTGAGGTGAATGCGAGGTATACATAACACTCCAAAATGATAATTATATATTATCATGAAGCATGGTAATGAGTAGCGATATCGCGTTTTGAGAAGCGTTAGAACTCTATTGCTACGAAACGTAGACACCTGCAAACGCCATTTCCTAGCAAGGAAGTGTCGCATTTACATTCATTTTAATTGTATGCGAGGTATACATGACACTCCACAATGAATATTATATATTATCATCAAACACAGAAATGAAATGCGGCCTCGCGTTTTGTGAAGCATTAGAACTCTCTTGCTACGATACGTAGATATCTGTAAACGCTATTTCCTAGCAAGGAAGTGTCGCATTTACATTCATTTGAAGTGTATGCGAGGTATACATGACACTTCGCAGTGAATATTATATATTGTCATGAAACATAGAAATGAGAAGCGATATGGCGATTTAAGAAGCATTAGATCCCTATTGCTTCGATACGTAGACATCTGCAAACGCTACTTCCTAGCAAGCAAGTGTCGCATTTACATTCTTTTGAAGTGAATACGAGGTATTCATAACACTGCACAAGGAATATTATATCTTGTCATGAAACATAGAAATGAGATGCGATATCGCGATATAAGAAGCATTAGAACTCTATTGCGTCGATACGTAGATATCTGCAAACACTATTTCCTAGCAAGGAACTGTCGCATTCACATCCATTTGAAGTGTATGCGAGGTATACATGACACTTCGCAATGAATATTATATATTATCATGAAACATGGTAATGAGTAGCAATATCGCGATTTGAGAAGCATTAGAACACTAATGGTACGATACGTAGACATCTGCAAACGCTATTTCCTAGGAACGAAGTGTCGCGTTTACATACTTTAAAAGTGAAAACGAGGTTTACATAACACTCCACAATGAATATTATATCATACCATGAAACATAGAAATGAGATGCAATGTGGAGATTTAAGAAGCATTAGAAATCTGTTGCTTCGACAGGTAGACATCTGCAAACGCTATTTCCTATCAAGAAAGTGTCGCATTTACATTCAATTGAAGTGCATGCGAGGTATAAGTGACACTTCGCAGTGAATATTATATATTGTCATGAAACATAGAAATGAGAAGCGATATGGCGATTTAAGAAGCATTAGATCCCTTTTGCTTCGATACGTAGACATCTGCAAACGCTACTTCCTAGCAAGGCAGTGTCGCATTTACATTCTTTTGAGGTGAATGCGAGGTATTCATAACACTGCACAAGGAATATTATATCTTGTAATGAAACATAGAACTGAGATGCGATATCGCCATTTAAGAAGCATTAGAACTCTATTGCGTCGATACGTAGATATCGGCAAACACTATTTCCTAGCAAGGAACTGTCGCATTTACATTCATTTGAAGTGTATGCGAGGTATAAATGACACTTCGCTGTGAATATTATATATTGTCATGAAACATAGAAATGAGAAGCGATATGGCGATTTAAGAAGCATTAGATCCCTTTTGCTTCGATACGTAGACATCTGCAAACGCTACTTCCTAGCAAGGCAGTGTCGCATTTATAATCTTTTGAGGTGACTGCGAGGTATATATAACACTCCAAAATGAATATTATATATTATCATGAAGCATGGTAATGTGTAGCGATATCGCGTTTTGAGAAGCGTTAGAACTCTATTGCTACGAAACGTAGACACCTGCAAACGCCATTTCCGAGCAAGGAAGTGTCGCATTTACATTCATTTTAATTGCATGCGAGGTATACATGACACTCCACAATGAATATTATATATTATCATCAAACACAGAAATGAAATGCGGCCTCGCGTTTTGTGAAGCATTAGAACTCTCTTGCTACGATACGTAGATATCTGTAAACGCTATTTCCTAGCAAGGAAGTGTCGCATTTACATTCATTTGAAGTGTATGCGAGGTATACATGACATATTGCAGTGAATATTATATATTGTCATGAAACATAGAAATGAGAAGCGATATGGCGATTTAAGAAGCATTAGATCCCTATTGCTTCGATACGTAGACATCTGCAAACGCTACTTCCTAGCAAGGAAGTGTCGTATTTACATTCTTTTGAAGTGAATACGAGGTATTCATAACACTGCACAAGGAATATTATATCTTGTAATGAAACATAGAACTGAGATGCGATATCGCCATTTAAGAAGCATTAGAACTCTATTGCGTCGATACGTAGATATCGGCAAACACTATTTCCTAGCAAGGAACTGTCTCATTCACATCCATTTGAAGTGTATGCGAGGTATACATGATACTTCGCAATGAATATTATATATTATCATGAAGCATGGTAATGAGTAGCAATATCGCGTTTTGAGAAGCATTAGAACACTAATGGTACGATACGTAGACATATGCAAACGCTATTTCCTAGGAACGAAGTGTCGCGTTTACATACTTTTGAAGTAAATACGAGGTATACATAACACTGCACAATGAATATTATATCTTATCATGGAACATAGAAATGATATGCGATATGGCGATTTAAGAAGCATTAGATGTCTATTGCCTCCACACGTAGACATCTGCAAACGCTACTTCTTAGCAAGGAAGTGTCATAGTTACATTTTTTTGAGGTGAATACGAGGTATACATAACACTGCACAATGATTATTATATCTTATCATGAAGCATAGAAATGAGGTGCGATATGGCGGTTTATGAAGCATTAGATGTCTATTTCTTCGATACGTAGACATCTGCAAACGCTATTTCCTAGCAAGGAAGTGTCGCATTTACATTCATTTGAAGTGTATGCGAGGTATAAGTGACACTTCGCAGTGAATATTATATATTGTCATGAAACATAGAAATGGGAAGCGATATGGCGATTTAAGAAGCATTAGATCCCTTTTGCTTCGATACGTAGACATCTGCAAACGCTACTTCCTAGCAAGGCAGTGTCGCATTTACATTCTTTTGAGGTGAATGCGAGGTATACATAACACTCCAAAATGATAATTATATATTATCATGAAGCATGGTAATGAGCAGCGATATCGCGTTTTGAGAAGCGTTTGAACTCTATTGCTACGAAACGTAGACACCTGCAAACGCCATTTCCGAGCAAGGAAGTGTCGCATTTACATTCATTTTAATTGTATGCGAGGTATACATGACACTCCACAATGAATATTATATATTATCATCAAACACAGAAATGAAATGCGGCCTCGCGTTTTGTGAAGCACTAGAACTCTCTTGCTACGATACGTAGATATCTGTAAACGCTGTTTCCTAGCAAGGAAGTGTCGCATTTACATTCATTTGAAGTGTATGCGAGGTATACATGACATTTCGCAGTGAATATTATATATTGTCATGAAACATAGAAATGAGAAGCGATGTGGCGAGTTAAGAAGCATTAGATCCCTATTGCTTCGATACGTAGACATCTGCAAACGCTACTTCCTAGCAAGGATGTGTCGCATTTACATTCTTTTGTAGCGAATACGAGGTATTCATAACACTGCACAAGGAATATTATATCTTGTCATGAAACATAGAAGTGAGATGCGATATCGCGATTTAAGAAGCACTAGATCCCTTTTGCTTCGATACGTAGACATCTGCAAACGCTACTTCCTAGCAAGGCAGTGTCGCATTTACATTCTTTTGAGGTGAATGCGAGGTATACATAACACTCCAAAATGATAATTATATATTATCATGAAGCATGGTAATGAGTAGCGATATCGCGTTTTGAGAAGCGTTAGAACTCTATTGCTACGAAACGTAGACACCTGCAAACGCCATTTCCGAGCAAGGAAGTGTCGCATTTACATTCATTTTAATTATATGCGAGGTATACATGACACTCCACAATGAATATTATATATTATCATCAAACACAGAAATGAAATGCGGCCTCGCGTTTTGTGGAGCATTAGAACTCTCTTGCTACGATACGTAGATATCTGTAAACGCTATTTCCTAGCAAGGAAGTGTCGCATTTACATTCATTTGAAGTGTGTGCGAGGTATACATGTCATTTCGCAGTGAATATTATATATTGTCATGAAACATAGAAATGAGAAGCGATATGGCGATTTAAGAAGCAATAGATCCCTATTGCTTCGATACGTAGACATCTGCAAACGCTATTTCCTAGAAAGGAAGTGTCGCACTTACATTCTTTTGAAGTGAATACGAGGTATACATAACACTCCAAAATGAATATTATATATTATCATGAAACATGGTAATGAGTAGCGATATCGCGTTTTGAGAAGCGTTAGAACTCTATTGCTACGAAACGTAGACACCTGCAAACGCCATTTCCGAGCAAGGAAGTGTCGCATTTACATTCATTTTAATTGTATGCTAGGTATACATGACACTCCACAATGAATATTATATATTATCATCAAACACAGAAATGAAATGCGGCCTCGCGTTTTGTGAAGCATTAGAACACTCTTGCTACGATACGTAGATATCTGTAATCGCTGTTTCCTAGCAAGGAAGTGTCGCATTTACATTCATTTGAAGTGTATGCGAGGTATACATGACATTTCGCAGTGAATATTATATATTGTCATGAAACATAGAAATGAGAAGCGATATGGCGAGTTAAGAAGCATTAGATCCCTATTGCTTCGATACGTAGACATCTGCAAACGCTACTTCCTAGCAAGGAAGTGTCGCATTTACATTCTTTTGAAGTGAATACGAGGTATTCATAACACTGCACAAGGAATATTATATCTTGTCATGAAACATAGAAATGAGATGCGATATCGCGATTTAAGAAGCATTAGAACTCTATTGCGTCGATAGGTAGATATCTGCAAACACTATTTCCTAGAAAGGAACTGTCGCGTTCACATCCATTTGAAGTGTATGCGAGGTATACATGACACTTCGCAATGAATATTATATATTGTCATGAAACATAGAAATGAGAAGCGATATGGCGATTTAAGAAGCATTAGATCCCTTTTGCTTCGATACGTAGACATCTGCAAACGCTACTTCCTAGCAAGGCAGTGTCGCATTTATAATCTTTTGAGGTGACTGCGAGGTATATATAACACTCCAAAATGAATATTATATATTATCATGAAGCATGGTAATGTGTAGCGATATCGCGTTTTGAGAAGCGTTAGAACTCTATTGCTACGAAACGTAGACACCTGCAAACGCCATTTCCGAGCAAGGAAGTGTCGCATTTACATTCATTTTAATTGCATGCGAGGTATACATGACACTCCACAATGAATATTATATATTATCATCAAACACAGAAATGAAATGCGGCCTCGCGTTTTGTGAAGCATTAGAACTCTCTTGCTACGATACGTAGATATCTGTAAACGCAATTTCCTAGCAAGGAAGTGTCGCATTTACATTCATTTGAAGTGTGTGCGAGGTATACATGACATTTCGCAGTGAATATTATATATTGTCATGAAACATAGAAATGAGAAGCGATATGGCGATTTAAGAAGCATTAGATCCCTATTGCTTCGATACGTAGACATCTGCAAACGCTACTTCCTAGCAAGGCAGTGTCGCATTTACATTCTTTTGAGGTGAACGCGAGGTATACATAACACACCAAAATGATAATTATATATTATCATGAAGCATGGTAATGAGTAGCGATATCGCGTTTTGAGAAGCGTTAGAACTCTATTGCTACGAAACGTAGACACCTGCAAACGCCATTTCCGAGCAAGGAAGTGTCGCATTTACATTCATTTTAATTGTATGCGAGGTATACATGACACTCCACAATGAATATTATATATTATCATCAAACACAGAAATGAAATGGGGCCTCGCGTTTTGTGAAGCATTGGAACTCTCTTGCTACGATACGTAGATATCTGTAAACGCTGTTTCCTAGCAAGGAAGTGTCGCATTTACATTCATTTGAAGTGCATGCGAGGTATACATGACATTTCGCAGTGAATATTATATATTGTCATGAAACATAGAAATGAGAAGCGATATGGCGAGTTAAGAAGCATTAGATCCCTATTGCTTCGATACGTAGACATCTGCAAACGCTACTTCCTAGCAAGGCAGTGTCGCATTTACATTCTTTTGAGGTGAATGCGAGGTATACATAACACTCCAAAATGATAATTATATATTATCATGAAGCATGGTAATGAGTAGCGATATCGCGTTTTGAGAAGCGTTAGAACTCTATTGCTACGAAACGTAGACACCTGCAAACGCCATTTCCGAGCAAGGAAGTGTCGCATTTACATTCATTTTAATTATATGCGAGGTATACATGACACTCCACAATGAATACTATATCTTATCATGGAACATAGAAATGAGATGCGATATGGCGGTTTAAGAAGCATTAGATGCCTATTGGTTCGATACGTCGACATCTGCAAACGCTACTTCTTAGCAAGGAAGTGTCATAGTTACATTTTTTTGAGGTGAATACGAGGTATACATAACACTGCACAATGATTATTATATCTTATCATGAAGCATAGAAATGAGGTGCGATATGGCGGTTTATGAAGCATTAGATGTCTATTTCTTCGATACGTAGACATCTGCAAACTCTATTTCCTAGCAAGGAAGTGTCGCATTTACATTCATTTGAAGTGTATGCGAGGTATAAATGACACTTCGTAGTGAATATTATATATTGTCATGAAACATAGAAATGAGAAGCGATATGGCGATTTAAGAAGCATTAGATCCCTTTTGCTTCGATACGTAGACATCTGCAAACGCTACTTCCTAGCAAGGCAGTGTCGCATTTACATTCTTTTGAGGTGAATGCGAGGTATACATAACACTCCAAAATGATAATTGTATATTATCATGAAACATGGTAATGAGTACCGATATAGCGTTTTGAGAAGCGTTTGAACTCTATTGCTACGAAACGTAGACACCTGCAAACGCCATTTCCGAGCAAGGAAGTGTCGCATTTACATTCATTTTAATTATATGCGAGGTATACATGACACTCCACAATGAATATTATATATTATCATCAAACACAGAAATGAAATGCGGCCTCGCGTTTTGTGAAGCATTAGAACTCCCTTGCTACGATACGTAGATATCTGTAAACGCTGTTTCCTAGCAAGGAAGTGTCGCATTTACATTCATTTGAAGTGTATGCGAGGTATACATGACACTTCGCAATGAGTATTATATCTTATCTCGAAACATAGAAGTGAGATGCGATATCGCGATTTAAGAAGCACTAGAACTCTATTGCTACAATGCGTAGACATCTGCAAATGTTACTTCCTAGCAAGGAAGTGTCGCATTTACATTCTTTCGAAGTGAATACGCAGTATACGTGACACTTCGCAATGAATATTACGTCTTACCATGAAACATAGTAATGAGATGCGATATCGCGATCTGAAATGCATTAGAACTCTAATGCTACGATACGTAGACATCTGCAAAAGCTATTTCCTAGCAAGGAAGAGTCGCATTTACATTCTTCTGAAGTGAATACGAGGTATACCTACGTCTCCACAATGAATATTATATCTTACCGTGAAACATAGAAATGAGATGCAATATCGCAATTTAAAATGCATTAGAACTCTATTGCTACGATACGTAGACATCTGGAAACGCTATTCCCTAGCAAGGAAGTGTCCCGTTTACATTCGTTTGAAGTGAATACGAGATATACCTACATCTCCACAATGAATAATATATCTGATCATGAAACATAGAAATGAGATGCGAAATCGCTATTTAAGAAGCATTAGAGCTCCATTGCTTCGATACCGAGACATCTGCAAACGCTATTTCCTATCAAGGAAGTGTCGCATTTACATTCTTTTGAATTGAATACGAGGTATACATGACACTTCGCTATGAATATTATATCTTATCATGAAACATACGACTGAGATGCGATATCCCGTTTTAAGAAGCATTAGAACTCTATTGCTTCGATACGGAGACATCTTCAAACACTATTCCCTAGCAAGGAAGTGTCGCATTTACATTATTTTGAAGTGAATATGAGGTATACCTACGTCTCCACAATGAATATTATATCTTATCATGAAACATAGAAATGAAATGCGATATCGCATTTGAAGAAGCGTTGGAAATCAGTTGCTCGATACGGTGACATCTGCAAACGCAATTTCCTAGCAAGGAAGTGTCGCATTTACATTCTTTTGAAGGGAATACGAGGTATACATGTCACTTCGCAATGAATATTATATCTTATCATGAAACATAGAAATGAGATGCAATATCGCGTTTAAATAAGCATTAGAACACTATTGCCTCTATACGTAGACATCTGCAAACGCTATATCCTAGGAAGGAAGTGTCGCACTTACATTCATTTGAAGTGCATACGAGGTATACATGACACATCGCAATGAGTATTATATCTTATTACGAAACATAGAAATGAAATACGACTTCTCGTCCTAAGAAGCAATAGAACTCTATTGCTACGATACGAAGACATCTGTAAACAATATTTCCTAGCAAGGAAGTGTCGCATTTACATTCTTTTGAAGTGAATACGAGGAATACATGACACTTCGCAAAGTATATTGTATCTTATCACGAAACATAGAAGTGAGATGCGATATCGCGCTTTAAGAAGAATTAGAACTCTATTGCTACGATACGTAGACATATGGAAACGCCATTTCCTAGCATGGAAGTGTCGCATTTACATTCTTTTGAAATGAATACGAGATATACGTGACACTTCGCAAAGAATATTATATCTTATCATGAAACATAGAAATGAGATGCGATATCGCTATTTAAGAAGCATTAGAACTCTATTGCTTCGATACGGAGACATCTGCAAACGCTGTTTCCTAGCAAGGAAGTATCGCATTTACATTCTTTTGAAATGAATACGAGGTATACATGACACTTCGCAATGAATATTATATCATATCTCGAAACATAGAAGTGAGATGCGATATCGCGTTGTAAGAAGCATTAGAACTCTATTGCTACGATGCGTAGACATCTGCAAATGTTATTTCCTAGCAAGCAAGTGTCACATTTACATCCTTTTGGAGTGAATACGAGGTATATATAACACACCACAATGAATATTATATCTTATTACGAAACATAGAAATGAAATGCGACATCTCGTTCTAAGAAGCACTAGAAATCAATTGCTACGATACGCAGACATCTAAAAACGCTATTTCCTAGCATGGAAGTGTCGCATTTACATTCTTTTGAAGTGAATGCGATGTACACATAACACTCCACAATGAATATTATATCTTATTGCGAAGCATAGAAATGAAATACGACATCTCCTTTTAAGAAGCATTAGTACTCTATTGCTGTGATACGTAGACATCTGCAAACAATATTTCCTAGCAAGGAAGTGTCGCACTTACATCCTTTTGAAGTGAAAGCGAGATGTACATGACACTTCGCAATGAATATTATATCTTATCATGAAACATAGGAATGAGTTGCGATATCGCGTTTTAAGAAGCATTAGAACTCTACTGCTACGATACGTAGACATTTGCAAACGCTATTTCCTAGCATGGAAGTGTCGCATTTACATTCTCTTGAAGTGAATACGAGGTATACATAACATTCCACAATGAATATTATATCTTATTACGAAACATAGAAATGAAATACGCCTTCTCGTTTTAAGAAGCATTAGAACTCTATTGCTACGATACGTAGACATCTGCAAACAATATTTCCTAGCAAGGAAGTGTAGCACTTACATACTTTTGAAGTGAATACGAGGTATACATAGCACTCCACAATGAATATTATATCTTATTACGAAACATGGAAATGAAATGCGACATCTCGTTTTAAGAAGCATTAGAACTCCATTGCTACGATGCGTAGACATCTGCAAACGCTATTAAATGGGAAGGAAGTGCCGCGTTTACAATCTTTAGAGGTGAATACGGGGTATACATAACACTCCACAATGAATATTATATCTTATCATGAAACATAGAAATGAGCTGCGATATCGCGATTTAAAAAGCATTAGAACTCTATAGCTACGATACGTAGACACCTACAAACTCCATGTAATAGCAAGGAAGTATCGCATTTACATTCTTTTGAAGAGAATACGAGGTATACATGACACTTCGCAATGAATATTATATCTTATCATGAAACATAGAAATGAGAAACGATATCGCTTTTTGAGAAGCATTAAAACTCTATTGCTTCGATACGTAGACATCTGTAAACGCTACTTCCTAGCAAGGAAGTGTCGCATTTACATTCTTTTGAAAGGAATACGAGGTATACATGACACATCGCAATGAATATTATATCTTATCATGAAACATAGAAATTAGATGCGATATGACGATTTAAGAAGCATTGGAACTCTATTGCTTCGATACGTAGACATCAGCAAACGCCATTTCCTAGCATAGAAGTGTCGCACTTACATTCTTTTGAAGTGAATACGAGGTATACATGACACTTCGCGATGAATGTTATATCTTATCACGAAACATATAAATGAGATGCGATATCGCGATTTAAGTAGCATTAGAACGCTATTGCTACGATATGTAGACATCTGAATACGCTATTTCCTAGCAAGGAAGATTCGCATTTACATTCTTTTGAAGTGAATACGAGGTATACACGACACTTCGCAATAAATATTATATCTTATCAGGGAACATAGAAATGAGATGCGATATCGCGTTTTGAGAAGCATTAGAACTCTATTGCTACGATACTAGACATCTGCAAACGCTATTTCCTAGCAAGAAATAGTCGCAGTTACATTCTTTTGAAATGAATTCGAGGTTTACATGACACTTCGGAATGAATATTATAACTTGTCACGAAACGTAGAAATGAGATGCGATATCGCGATCTAAGAAGCATTAGAACTCTATTGCTACGATACTAGACATCTGCAAACGCTATTTCCTAGCAAGAAATAGTCGCAGTTGCATTCTTTTGAAATGAATTCGAGGTTTACATGACACTTCGGAATGAATATTATAACTTATCACGAAACATAGAAATGTGATGCGAAATCGCGATTTATGTAGCATTAGAACTCCATTGCTACGATACGTAGGCATCTGCAAATGCTATGCACTTGCAAGGAATAGTCGCATTTACATTCTTTCGATGTGAATACGAGGTATACATAACACTTCGCACTGAATATTATATCTTATCACGAAACATATAAATGTGATGTGATATCGCGATTTAAGAAGCATTAGAACTTTATGGCATCGATGCGGAGACATCAGCAAACGCCATTTCCTAGCATGGAAGTGTCGCACTTACATTCTTTTGAAGTGAATACGAGGTATACATGACACTTCGTGATGAATGTTATATCTTATCACGAAACATATAAATGAGATGCGATATCGCGATTTAAGTAGCATTGGAAATCTATTGCTACGATACGTAGACATCTGAATACGCCATTTCCTAGCAAGGAAGTGTCGCATTTACATTCGTTTGGAGAGAATACGAGGTGTACATGACACTTCGCAATGAATATTACATCTTATCATGAAACATAGAAGAGAGATGCGATATCGCATTTTAGGACGCATTAGAACTCTATGGCCTCGATGCGGAGACATCTGCAAACGCTATTTCCTAGCATGGAAGTGTCGCACTTACATTCATTTGAAGTGAATACGAGGTATACATGATACTTCGCGATGAATGTTATATCTTATCATGAAACATAGAAAAGAGATGCGATATCGCGTTTTAAGAAGCATTAGAACTCTATGGCATCGATGCGGAGACATCAGCAAACGCCATTTCCTAGCATAGAAGTGTCGCACTTACATTCTTTTGAAGTGAATACGAGGTATACATGACACTTCGCGATGAATGTTATATCTTATCACGAAACATATAAATGAGATGCGATATCGCGATTTAAGTAGCATTAGAACGCTATTGCTACGATATGTAGACATCTGAATACGCTATTTCCTAGCAAGGAAGATTCGCATTTACATTCTTTTGAAGTGAATACGAGGTATACACGACACTTCGCAATAAATATTATATCTTATCAGGGAACATAGAAATGAGATGCGATATCGCGTTTTGAGAAGCATTAGAACTCTATTGCTACGATACTAGACATCTGCAAACGCTATTTCCTAGCAAGAAATAGTCGCAGTTACATTCTTTTGAAATGAATTCGAGGTTTACATGACACTTCGGAATGAATATTATAACTTGTCACGAAACGTAGAAATGAGATGCGATATCGCGATCTAAGAAGCATTAGAACTGTATTGCTACGATACCTAGGCATCTACAAACGTTATGCCCTAGCAAGGAATAGTCGCATTTACATTCTTTTGATGTGAATACGAGGTATACATGACACCTTGCAATGAATATTATATCTTATAATGAAACAGAGAAATGAGATGCGATATCGCGATCTAAGAAGCATTAGAACTCTATTGCCTCGACGCGTTGACATCTGCAGACGCTATTTCCTAGCATGGAAGTGTCGCATTTTCATTCTTTTGTAGTGATTGCGTGGTATACATGACACTTCGCAATGAATATTATATCTTATCATGAAACATAGAAGAGAGATGCGATATCGCGTTTTAAGAAGCATTAGAACTGTATTGCCTCGACGCGTAGACATCTGCAGACGCTATTTCCTAGCATGACGGTGTCGCATTTACATTCTTTTGAAGTGAATACGAGGTATACATGACACTTCGCGATGAGTGTTATATCTTATCACGAAACATATAAATGAGATGCGATATCGCGATTTAAGTAGCATTAGAACGCTATTGCTACGATATGTAGACATCTGAATACGCTATTTCCTAGCAAGGAAGATTCGCACTTACATTCTTTTGATGTGAATACGTAGTATACATGACATTTCGCAATGAATATTATATCTTATCACGAAACATATAAATGGGATGCGATACCGCGATTTAAGTAGCATTAGAACTCTATTGCTACGATACGCAGACTTCTGAATACGCTATTTCCTAGCAAGGAAGTGTCGCATTTACATTCTTTTGAAGTGAATCCGAGGTATACCTAAGTCTCCACAATGAATATTATATCTTATCATGAAACATAGAATTGAGATGCGATATCGCGTTTTGAGAAGCACTAGAACCCGGTTGCTACGATACGTAGACATCTGGAAACGCTATTCCCTAGCAAGGAAGTGTCGCATTTACATTCGTTTGAAGTGAATACGAGGTATACATGACACTTCGCAATGAATATTATATCTGATCATGAAACATAGAAATGAGATGCGATATCGCTATTTAAGAAGCATTAGAGCTCTCTTGCTTCGATACGGAGACATCTGCAAACGCTATTTCCTAGCAAGGAAGTGTCGCATTTACATTCCTTTGAATTGAAGACGAGGTATACATGATACTTCGCAATGAATATTATGCCTTATCATGAAACACAGAAATAGGATGCGATATCGCTATTTAAAAAGCATTAGAACTCTATTGCTTCGGTACCGAGACATCTGCAAACGCTAAATCCTAGCAAGGAAGTGTCGCATTTACATTCTTTTGAAGGGAATACGAGGTATACATGTCACTTCGCAATGAATATTATATCTTATCATGAAACATAGAAATGAGATGCAATATCGCGTTTAAATAAGCATTAGAACACTATTGCCTCTATACGTAGACATCTGCAAACGCTATATCCTAGGAAGGAAGTGTCGCACTTACATTCATTTGAAGTGCATACGAGGTATACATGACACATCGCAATGAATATTATATCTTATTACGAAACATAGAAATGAAATACGACTTCTCGTCCTAAGAAGCAATAGAACTCTATTGCTACGATACGAAGACATCTGTAAACAATATTTCCTAGCAAGGAAGTGTCGCATTTACATTCTTTTGAAGTGAATACGAGGAATACATGACACTTCGCAAAGTATATTGTATCTTATCATGAAACATAGAAGTGAGATGCGATATCGCGCTTTAAGAAGAATTAGAACTCTATTGCTACGATACGTAGACATATGGAAACGCCATTTCCTAGCATGGAAGTGTCGCATTTACATTCTTTTGAAATGAATACGAGATATACGTGACACTTCGCAAAGAATATTATATCTTATCATGAAACATAGAAATGAGATGCGATATCGCTATTTAAGAAGCATTAGAACTCTATTGCTTCGATACGGAGACATCTGCAAACGCTGTTTCCTAGCAAGGAAGTATCGCATTTACATTCTTTTGAAATGAATACGAGGTATACATGACACTTCGCAATGAATATTATATCATATCTCGAAACATAGAAGTGAGATGCGATATCGCGTTGTAAGAAGCATTAGAACTCTATTGCTACGATACGTAGACACCTACAAACTCCATGTAATAGCAAGGAAGTATCGCATTTACATTCTTTTGAAGAGAATACGAGGTATACATGACACTTCGCAATGAATATTATATCTTATCATGAAACATAGAAATGAGAAACGATATCGCTTTTTGAGAAGCATTAGAACTCTATTGCTTCGATACGTAGACATCTGTAAACGCTACTTCCTAGCAAGGAAGTGTCGCATTTACATTCTTTTGAAAGGAATACGAGGTATACATGACACATCGCAATGAATATTATATCTTATCATGAAACATAGAAATTAGATGCAATATGACGATTTAAGAAGCATTGGAACTCTATTGCTTCGATACGTAGACATCTGCAAACGCTATTTCCTAGCAAGGAAGTGTAGCAGTTACATTCATTTGAAGAGTATGCGAGGTATACATGACACTTCGCAATGAATATTATATCTTATATTGAAACATAGAAATGAGATGCGATATCGCGTTTTAAGAAGCATTAGAACTCTATTGCTACGATACGTAGACATCTGCAAACAATATTTCCTAGCAAGGAAGTGTAGCACTTACATACTTTTGAAGTGAATACGAGGTATACATAGCACTCCACAATGAATATTATATCTTATTACGAAACATGGATATGAAATGCGACATCTCGTTTTAAGAAGCATTAGAACTCCATTGCTACGATGCGTAGACATCTGCAAACGCTATTAAATGGGGAAAAAGTGCCGCGTTTACAATCTTTAGAGGTGAATACGGGGTATACATAACACTCCACAATGAATATTATATCTTATCATGAAACATAGAAATGAGCTGCGATATCGCGATTTAAAAAGCATTAGAACTCTATAGCTACGATACGTAGACACCTACAAACTCCATGTAATAGCAAGGAAGTATCGCATTTACATTCTTTTGAAGAGAATACGAGGTATACATGACACTTCGCAATGAATATTATATCTTATCATGAAACATAGAAATGAGAAACGATATCGCTTTTTGAGAAGCATTAGAACTCTATTGCTTCGATACGTAGACATCTGTAAACGCTACTTCCTAGCAAGGAAGTGTCGCATTTACATTCTTTTGAAAGGAATACGAGGTATACATGACACATCGCAATGAATATTATATCTTATCATGAAACATAGAAATTAGATGCGATATGACGATTTAAGAAGCATTGGAACTCTATTGCTTCGATACGTAGACATCTGCAAACGCTATTTCCTAGCAAGGAAGTGTAGCAGTTACATTCATTTGAAGAGTATGCGAGGTATACATGACACTTCGCAATGAATATTATATCTTATATTGAAACATAGAAATGAGATGCGATATCGCGTTTTAAGGAGCAATAGTACTCTATTGCTAGGATACGTGGACATCTGCAAATGCTATTTCCTAGCAAGGAAGTGTCGCATTTACATTCATTTGAAGTGTATGCTAGGTATACATAACACTTCGCAGTGAATATTATATCGTATCATGAAACATAGAAATGAGATGCGATATCGCGATTTAAGAAGCATTAGAACACTATTGCGTCGATACGTAGACATCTGCAAACGCTATTTCCTAGCAAGGATGTGTCGCATTTACATTCATTTGATGTGTATTTTAGGTATACATGACACTTCGCAGTGAATATTATATATTATCATGAAACATAGAAATGCGAAGCGATATGGCGATTTAAGAAGCATTAGATCCCTATTGCTTCGATACGATGACATCTGCAAACGCTATTTCCTAGCATGGAACTGTCGCATTCACATTCATTTGAAGTGTACGCGAGGTATACATGACACTTCGCAATGAATATTATATATTATCATGAAACATAGATATGAGTTGCGATATCGCGCATTAGCAAGCATTAGAAATCTATTGCTTCGATACGTAAACATCTGCAAACGCTATTTCCTAGCAAGGATGTGAGGCATTTACATTCTTTTGAAATGGATACGAGGTATACATAGCATTACACAATGAATATTATATCTTATTACGAAACATTGAAATGAGATGCGATATCGCGATGTAAGAAGCATTAGATCTCTATTGCTTCGATACGTAGATATCTGGAAACGCTATTTCCCAGCAAGGAAGTGTCGCATTTACATTCTTTTGAGGTGAATACGAGGTATCACGTCCGGTGAAACTATTTTCCGTTGCTCCGGAGGCTTTACGACACGAGCCTATTTTTCGGTAATTTGGTTCGCGGGAACGCGTTAAGACCGGGTCCGACAATGTCGACTGACGCGACGCTAGCGAAAACACTCGGGATAACAAGGGAATGACCCTGCCTTTCGATGACTTCTCTCTCGATTTGTACGTGGAAACGGCGTGGAGGGTCTTTCGCTGGGATCGTAGCGGATTTCGTTCTGTTGGCTGCTACGGAAATCTCGATTAGTCGCCAGCGAAGAGGCGGACGGCTGTCGGAATTCAGCGATGATGCTGAATGTGGCAGAATCGGCGTGATGCGTCGTGGTGTCTGGATCGGAAGCGTCGACGGTCGCTTCGGAAAACGGCGTCTGGGCTGGTGCGAAGGCAGGTCGCTGGTATACGAGGGTTCTCGGAACGCCCTCCAAATATTCACGCACAAGTGATCGTATGAAATTCTTTCTACTCGCACGTCGCGTTCTTCGCAAACCGGAAGCACGATTCATTCACCAGGTTTTTCTGTACTTTCGACTAAGATCTGAAGGATAAGCGGCGGTCTCAACGTCACAAAGCCGATTTCTATACTCCTTCAATTTGATGAAGATCAACCCCAGTTGTATGGAAGAACCCGTGGAAGAATTCGTCGTTAAATGTAATGTTAAAAGTAGATCTAGTATTATAAACACTTGATAAAATTAATGGATGTGGAAATAGTAGACTTGCTAAAAGAACTTGTACTTGGATATAGTAATAGTAAAAATAAAATATATTCTAGGTTTAAAGTATACAAGAACTGGAATTATTCTAAGTCTAGGACTAAGTTAAAATGGAAATAGAAATACAATGCCTGAACCCCACATTGAGGTGGCTAACGATCTAGAACTAGAGCTTTCGACTCCTTGGTAGGAGATCTCGAGTCAGAGTGTGTGCTCTGGAGACGCGTCTCTGACCTCCTCGGTTCGCGGGGCTCAACGGTCGCGGACGCTCGTGGTAGGGAGATCGCGGTCCCGCGAGTGGGGAACTCGCGTCTCGAGGCGGAGAGCGCGCGGTCCAGCGAGTGGGGACCCGCGGCTCGTGGTGGGGCTAGCGGCGCATGCCGCTGGCCGGACGCACCTTACTTAGTGTAACTTAGATCTAGGAATTCTTATATATGCGTCATGATATGGTATGTATGTCCTAGCTTAGAAGTAATATATAGGTTCTAGCAGATCCTGTTCCCGGAATTGGAAAAGACCCCATTTCAGGTGATGGGCTGCGGCTACGTATTCCTGCAGTACGCAATCCTCGGTGCGAGGGAGATAGGGAGATAGTCTCGTCCTTGGTGCGGGCGAGACAGGTATACTCGGTGGTGCGAGTGAGACACTGGTGCCCGGTACCAGCGAGACAGGTATACTCGTCGGTGCGAGTGAGGCAGCGGAACTCGGTGTAAGTGAGCGCGTGCAGGTATGCGCGCGCAAACACTTCCAGTTGCTGGTTCTGCAGGCAAGTTTGGCTGGTTGCATGCGTCCAGGGGTTGATGCTGGGGGGTGCGAGGAGGTTGATGGGTGGCAGGCGGTACGCAAGACGTCACAAAATGCGACACTTCCTTTCTAGGAAATTACGTTCCCAGATATCTCTGTATCGAAGCTATAGAGTTCTAATTCTCGTTAAAACGCGATATCGCATCTCATTTCTATGTTTCATGAAAAGATATAATATCCATTGCGAAGTGTTACATATATCTCCCATACACTTCATATTAATGTAAATGCGACACTCCCTTTCTATAGGAAATAGCATTTGCAGATGTCTACGTATCGAAGCAATAGAGTTCTGACTCTTCTTAAAACGCGATATCGCATCTCATTTCAATGTTCCATGATAAGATATAATATTCATTGCGAAGTGTCATGTATACCTCGTATTCACTTCAAAAGAACGTAAATGCGACACTTCCTTGCTAGGAAATAGCGTTTCCGGATATATACGTATCGTAGCAATAGAGTACTAATGCTTCTCAAAACGCGATATCCCATATCATCTCAATGTTCCATTATAAGATATAATATTCATTGCGAAGTGTCATGTATACATCGTATTCACTTGAAAGGAATGTAAATGCTACACTTGCTCGCTAGGAAATAGAGTTTGCAGATGTCTACGCATCGTAGCCATAGAGTTCCAATGCTTCTTAAAACGCGATACCGCATCTCATTTCTATGTTTCATGATAAGATATAATATTCATTGCGAAATATCACTTACACCTCGCATACACATCAAATTAATGTAAATGCGACACTTCCTTGCTAGGAA
Organism: Xylocopa sonorina; assembly: GCF_050948175.1. Taxonomy (NCBI): domain Eukaryota; kingdom Metazoa; phylum Arthropoda; class Insecta; order Hymenoptera; family Apidae; genus Xylocopa; species Xylocopa sonorina. The sequence goes on along the minus strand of NW_027490270.1, from coordinate 498,831 downwards.
ATGGCGTTTGCAGATATCTACGTATCGCAGTAATAGTGTTCTAATGCATCTTAGAACGCGATATCGCATCTCATTTCTATGTTTCATGATAAGATATAATATTCATTGTGGAGTGTCATGTATGCCTCGTACTCACTTCGAGAGAATGTAAATGCGACACTTCCTTGCTAAGAAATAGCGTTTCCAGATATCTACGTATCGTAGTAATAGGGTTCTAATGCTTCTTAAAACGCGAAATCGCATCTCATTTCTATATATCGTGATAAGATATAATATTCATTGCGAAGTGTCATGTATACCTCGCATACACTTCAAATGAATGTAAATGCGACATTTCCTTACTAGGACATAGCGTTTGCAGTTGACTACGTATCGTAGCAATAGAGTTCTAATGCTTCTTAAATCGCGATATCGCATCTCATTTCTATGTTTCGCGATAAGATATAATATTAATTACGAAGTGTCATGTATACCTCGTATTCACTTCAAAAGAATGTAAATGCGACACTTCCATGCTAGGAAATAGCGTTTGAAGATGTCTCCGTATCGAAGCAATAGAGTTCTAATGCTTCTTAAAAGTAGATATCGCATCTCAATCGTATGTTTCATGATAAGATATAATATTCATAGCGAAGTGTCACGTATACCTCGTATTCAATTCAAAAGGATGTAAATGCGACACTTCCTTGCTAGGATATAGCGTTTGCAGATGTCTCCGTATCGAAGCAATAGAGTTCTAATGCTTCTGAAATAGCGATATCGCATCTCATTCCTATGTTTCATGATAAGGTGTAATATTCATTGCGAAGTGTCATGTATACCTCGTATTCAATTCAAAAGAATGTAAATGCGACACTTCCGTGCTAGGAAATAGCGTTTGCAGATGTCTCCGTATCGAAGCAACAGAGTTCCAACGCTTCTTAAAACGCGATATCGCATTTCATTTCTATGTTTCATGATAAGATATAGAATTCATTGCGAGGTGTCATGTGTACCTCGTATTCCCTCCAAAATAATGTATTCCTCTCTAGGAAGAAGCGTTTCCTGATGTCTACGTATCGTAGCAACAGAGTTCTATTGCTTCTTAAAACGCGATAACGCACCTCATTTCTATGTTTCATGATGAGATATAATATTCATCGCGAAGTGTTATGCATACCTCGTATGCACTTCAAAAGAATGTAACTGCCACACTTCCTTGTTAGAAAAGGCGTTTCCAGATGTCCACGTGTCGAAGCAACGAAGTTCTAATGCTTCTTAGAACGCCAAATCGCATGGCAGTTCTATGTTTCATGATAGGAGATAATATTCATTGCGAAGTGCTATGTATACCTCGTCTGCACTTCAAGAGAATGAAAATGCCACACATTCTTGCTAGGAAATGCGTTTCCAGATGTCTACGTATCGAAGCAATATAGTATTAATCCTCCTTAAAACGCGATAACGCATATCATTTCTATGTTTCATGATAAGATATAATATTAATTGCGAAGTGTTATGTATACCTCGTCTACACTTCAAAAGATTGTAAATGCCGCGCATCCTTGTTAGGTAAAGCGTTTCCAGATATCTACGTATCGGAGCAAAAGAGTTCTATTGCTCGTTAAGACGCGATAACGCACCTCATTTCTATGTTTCATGATGAGATATAATATTCATCGCGAAGTGTTATGTATACTTCGTCTACACTTTAAATGAATGTTAATGTCATACGTCCTTGCTAGGAAATTCGTTTCCTCGAGTCCACGTATCGAAGCAATGGAGTTCTAATGCTCCTTAAAACACAATAACGCATCTCATTTCTATGTTTCATGATATAATATAATATTCATTGCGAAGTGCTATGTATACCTCTTCTACACTTCAAGAGAAAGTAAATGTCACACTTCCCTGCTAGGAAATAGCGTTTCCAGAAGTCTACGTATGGAAGCAATTCGGTTCTAATGCTTCTTAAAACGCGATATCGAATCTCATTTCTACGTTTCATGATAAGATATAATATTCATAGCGAAGTGTTACCTCGACTACACCCCAAAAAAATGTTAATGTCACACGTCCTTGCTAGGAAATAGCGTTTCCAGATGTCTAGGTATCGAAGCAATAGAGTTCCAATGCTCCTTAAAACACGATATCGCATCTCATTTCTCTGTTTCATGATAAGATATAATATTCATTGCGAAGTGTTATGTATACCAAGTCTACAATAACAATGAATGTAAATGCGGCACTTCCTTCTTAGGAAATAGCGTTTCCAGATGTCCACGTAAAGAAGCATTAGAGTTCTAATGCTTCTTAGACGCGATATTGCATCTCATTTCTATGTTTCATGCTATGATATAATATTCGGTGATAAGTGATGTGTATACCTCGTCTACACTACAAATGAATGAAAACGCCACACTTCCTTGCTAGGAAAATGCGATTCCAGATATCTACGTATCGAAGCAATAGAGTTCTAATGTTTCTTTAAACGCGATATCGCATCTCATTTCTACGTATCATGGTAAGATGCAATATTCCTTGCGAGGAGCTACGTGGACCTCGTATACACTTCAAAAAAATGTGAAGGCCACACATCCTTGCTAGGAAATAGTGTTCTCTGATGTCTACGTACCCAAGCAATAGGGTTCCACTGCTTCTTATAACGCGATGTCGCATCTCATTTCTGGGTTTCAAGATAAGCTATAATATTTATTGGGAAGTGTTATGTATACCTCGACTACACATCTAAACATTGCAAACGCCACGCTTCCTTGCTAGGAAATAGCGTTTCCTGATGTCTACGTATCGAAGCAATGGAGTTCTAATGCTTCCTAGAACGCGATATCGCATCTCATGTATGTTTCATGATAAGATATAATATTCATTGCGATGTGCTATGTATACCCCGTCTACACTTCAAAAGAATGCAAATGCCACACTTCTTGGCTAGGAAATTGCGTTTCTAGATGTCTACGCATCGAAGCAATAGATTTCTAACTCTTTATAAAACGCGATATCGCATATTAATTCTAAGTCACATGATAAGATGTAATTTCAATGAAACGCGTTATGAATATCTCCTCTACACTTCAAATGAATGTTTCTATATCTGAAAGTTTAGAAGCAATAGAGTTCTAATGCTTCGTAAAACGTGGCTGCGCATCTTACTTCTATATTTCATGATAAGATGTAATATTCGTAGCATCGCGTTTTTGTTTATCTGCTTCTGCATATGAATTGAGTGTGAACCCTATACTTTCTTGCCCGGGGATAGCGTTTCTAGATGTCCAGGTGCCGAAGCATTTAATTTTTCATGCTTCATGCACCTCAATATTGCATTTCATATAAACAGTTCAAAGTAAGTTAGAAGGTTGTAAAGCTCTATGCATCGCATTATGCTTATCTGCTTTTTTGCTTTATAATGCTCTGGGATGTGAGAAGGTCCTCAACCATCCTTAACCCCCTAAAGAGGAGACAAAAGTCCAGCGGCCCTGCAGGTGTGCCACGGGAGCGCGGCGCGCGAGGCGCTACGCAATTTAAATGATCAGGAGGATCCCCTCAGGTACACCCAAGGGGGCGAGAAGAGGAAATCGCCGAAATCCACTGATGGATGGACTCAAACAATACCGAAGCCTACAGCCCACTCCACCAAGGAGCTCCGAGGAGGATGCAGGAGACCCGAGGACCACCAGCGAATTCAAGGAACCTGAAGAAGAGAACGTGAGAGCTTATTAGCTTAAGCGTCCCATTTCTTGTGTCGCATATTGTATATTGTATCTTATATCGAGAAGCGAGTTATGATACCCGGTAATTTGCGGCGTGTTGCGTAGTTTTCCGTAGCCCTTGTTAGTTAAACCCACGTCGAGACCACAAATAAACATGCCGTGACTTCAGTATCTCGCGACCTGAGTGTGTGTACTTGGCTGGGCGTAGTCGAGAGGAGGAGCATTTCGAAGTTTCAAGGGTTGTTCCGCCCCAGGGTTCCCGGGGTCGTGTAGTCTATCCCTTTGCTACTTTCTGAGCAGCTGGCGCCCAAAAAAAGTTGTACGTGAGCGGATACCCTGGAACTATAGATCGCTTTAGATTAAAGTACGTTTTACACCTTAAAGCATTTAGATAGTTAACCCCTTCGAGCTTCCCTGACTTACTATATATAGGTTTCCGTCACAACTAATAGGAACCATCACTTTACACAGATATATAGAACACACATAGTTTTAAACGTAGAACTGAGAATTTGAGAACTTACTTTGAAACGTTAGTAGTGAGAAATTCCATCGGATTTCATAGAAATTCAGAACTTACTTGCTATGAAACATAGGCAGATAAGGGCCATCGCGTTGCTTAGAACTTTAGTACTTGCTTACTTCAACAAAGATTTCTATTGGCTTCGTCCGTTCTTTTAGAAGAGTTTTTGATAAACCACATACTTTTCACGCTTCTGATATCTTTGAAAGTTCGCGAGATGTAATCGTTTAAGTTTTAAAATGATTACTTAGTGTGGATTATTATTTAGTAACTCGCTCATAAACGAGTCTGCATAGGATTTAATCCATAAGTTTTTAAGCCTGGAATTTATGCAGTTATTTGTTATTCACATATTGCTCAAACGACAAAGATTCTGACCACTTCAAAATGGTTGACTTTCATCAATTTTCTTAAAAATTGAAATACTGCCCAACTGCTTGCATTAAAGACTGTAATTAAAGCTTTCGAAACATTTTACCTCTTATAGATGAATTCTGGAATTGAAATTGAATGTTTGACTTTTCTAGCTCCTGTTTAGACATCTTTCTATTGGAATGTTCAAGTATTTTTCATATTCGTAATTATTAAAAATGTTTTACTTGATTCTTTAATTTAATATTTAGAATTCTCTGAGAAATATTTTTTATCGTAATGAACTATATAATTGCAATTATAATTCTTTATGAAATAATAATAACAGAAAGGTATGTATCCATTCTTGTAGTTTTGTAAAGAGTATTTAATCTTAATATCTAAAATGAAACATTGAGATCTGTTTACAATCTAATGGAATTTAATTACCTTTTGATTCAAATTCACAATGATAATCTTCCATAGTTCAACAATTTTGTGAGCTGTCCTCGGGAATCCGCAGCTCATTACTTATAAAATGAACGACACAAAAAACAGCCTAACCAAACGTATTCGAACCGATTTTTCAATACTAATCTTATCATGTTTAACTTATGCTGCAAACTATTGAAATGCCCTTCGAAAAGTGTTTATTCACAGTGAAGTAAACGGTAAGTATTACGTCTTCCACCACTGTTTACAATACGTATGTTTCATTTACTATCAAAACCGTGAGTATTATCGCCTCTCTTTACTTTTTGTAACCTTCAATGCCTTTATGTTACAGATCGTTAAACTTGCTTTAAAATGCTCTATCGTATTACGGAAGAATGGACATACCAATTCATTTTAAAAAATGAAGGTAACCTTCATATGTCCAACATAACTCCACTTACAAAAAAACTATTTTCATCAACGGATGGCCCCTTTGTACTATGCAATTTTATATTAGCAAAAACTTCTATGAAACTTATAGTTTCGTGGATATCTGAGGTGCTAATTATTACTGCCCCATCCTGTATATTGTTATGCATGTGTCCAACAAGGCAACGATGAACAGAGTTAAATTTAATATTATGATGTTGATTATTTTACTTATAGTATATTTGTTTTTCTGGAATTTTGCCAAAAAACAATGTTCACGATGTCGACAGATATTTGCCTTAGAATTACAAGAGCCAACAATTTCGAAAGTAGAATATTACTTTACTTCGCTAACCGAATCATTGCAAACGTTAAGTAAAGTGCGTGCCTTTCAAAACAGTCAGATGCAAATTACGATACAACGTTTCCAAGAAATGGTACGTGCCACTGTTTTTTAATTTCCGTTTATTTAATCAAAGGAAATTTAATTGAAATATCCGCAAAATTTGAGGACAAAAGGTTATTGTAATTTTACGCAACATATATGATGGTGATAAAGGATAAGTATACGGAACTGAAAATGGAAAGTAGCGAGCAGAAAAAGAAACTGATGGAGCTACAAAGTAGATTGATACATCCGTCAAATGATGATTCTATGTTAATAAAATCTGTTAATTAAAGAACTATTGCAAAAATCAAGTATAATCAATATTACTTCTGCTTAAAGGCTATAATAGAATTGGAACGAAATGGGTACAAAACAGGCAATTATATCTATACGTTCTATTCTATGCAAAGGCAAATATTTCAAAGAGAAAAGATGTGTTACTTACAAATTACTTATGTTCCTAGATATCTCACTAATTCAGGCTTCTTGTCTTGCAGAACTTATCATTCATGTAACATGTAAAGGGGTCGAAGAATAGTAAAAGATTTTTATATTTCATAGCCTCACTTGATACGTCGATTGGATCACGTAAAATGCCGGATGCTGTGGGAGGCGCTGGGGGATGGAAGGCAGTACGCGAGACGTTACACTATACGTAGACATCTGCAATCGCTATTTCGTATCAAGGAAGTGTCGCATTTACATTCATTGGAAGTGTATGTGAGGTATACATAACACATCGCAATGAATATTACACCTTATCATAAAACATAGAAATGAGATGCGATATCCTGTTTTAAGAAGCATTAGAACTCTATTGCTTCGATACGTAGACATCTGTAAACGCTACTTCCTAGCAAGGAAGTGTCGCATTTACATTCTTTCGAAAGAAATACGAGGTATACATGACACTTCGCATTGAATATTATATCTTATCATGAAACGTAGATGTGAGATGCGATATGACGACTTAAGGAGCATTAGAAAACTATTGCTTCGATACGTAGACATCTGCAAACGCTGTTTCCAAGCAAGGAAGTGTCGCATTTACATACTTTTGATGTGCATACGGGGTATTCATAACACTGCACAATGAATATTGTATCTTATCATGAAACATAGAAATGAGATGCGATATTGCGATCTGAGAAGCTTTAGAACTCTATTCATTTGAAGTGTATGCGAGGTATACATGACACTTCGCAATGAATATTATACATTATCATGAAACATAGATATGAGATGCGATATCGCGAATTAGCAAGCTTTAGAAACCTTTTGCTTCGATACGTAGACATATGCAAGCGCTATTTCCAAGCAAGGAATTGTAGCATTTACATTCTTTTAAAGTGAATACGAGGTATACATAACGCTGCACAGTGAATGTTATATCTTATCATGAAACATAGAAATGAGAAGCAATATGACGATTTAAGAAGCATTTGAACTCTATTGCTTCGATACGTAGACATCTGCAAACGCTATTTCCCAGCAAGGAAGTGTCGCATTTACATTCTGTTGAGATGAATACGAGGTATACATAACACTGCACAATGAATATTATATCTTATTATGAAACATAGAAATGAGATGCTATATCGCTATATAAGAAGCAGTAGAACACTATTGCTTCGATACGTAGACATCTGCAAACGCTATTTCCTAGCAAGGAAGTGTCGCATTTACATTCATTTTAAGTATAGACGAGATATACATAACACTGCACAATGAATATTACCTCTTATCATGAAACATAGAAATGAGATGCGATATCGCGATATAAGAAGCAGTAGAACACTATTGCTTCGATACGTAGACATCTGCAAACGCTACTTCCTAGCAAGGAAGTGTCGCATTTACATTCACTTGAATTGTATGCGAGGTATACATGACATTTCCCAATGAATATTATATCTTATCGAGGAACGTAGATATGAGAAGCTGTATGACGATATAAGAAGCATTAGAACACTATTGCTTCGATATGTAAACATCTGCAAACGCTATTTCCCAGCAAGGAAGTGTCGCATTTACATTCTTTTGAAAGGAATACGAGGTATACATGACACTTCGCAATGAATATTATATCTTATCATGAAACGTAGATATGAGATGTGATATGACGATTTTAGAAGCATTAGAACTCTATTGCTTTGATACGCAGACATCTGCAAACGCTATTTCCTAGCAAGGAAGTGTCGCATTTACATTCTTTTGACGTGAATACGAGGTAGACATAACACTCCACAATGAATATTATATATTATCATGAAACATGGTAATGAGTTGCGATATCGCGTTTTGAGAAGCATTAGAACTCTAATGCTACGATACGTAGACATCTGCAAACGCTACTTCCTAGCAAGGAAGTGTCGCATTTACATTCTTTTCAAGTGAATACGAGGTATACATAACGCTGCACAATGAATATTATATCTTATCATGAAACATAGAAATGATATGCGATATCGCGATTTAAAAAGCGTTAGAATTCTAATGCCACGATACGTAGACACCTACAAACGCTATTTCCTAGCAAGGAAGTGTCACATTTACATTCTTCTGATGTGAATACGAGGTAAACATAACACTGCACAATGAATATTATATCTTATCACGAAACATAGAAATGAGATGCGATATCGCGATTTAAGAAGCATCAGAACACTATTGCTTCGATACGTAGATATCTGCAAACGCTATTTCCTAGCAAGGAAGTGTCGCATTTACATTCTTTTGAGGTGAATACGAGGTATACATAACACTGCACAATGAATATTATATCTTATCATGAAACATAGAAATGAGATGCGATATCGCGATTTAAGAAGCATCAGAACACTATTGCTTCGATACGTAGATATCTGCAAACGCTATTTCCTAGCAAGGAAGTGTCGCATTTACATTCTTTTGAGGTGAATACGAGGTATACATAACACTGCACAATGAATATTATATCTTATCACGAAACATAGAAATGAGATGCGATATCGCGATTTAAGAAGCTTTAGAAGTCTATTGCTTCGATACTAGATATCTACAAACACTATTTCCTGGCAAGGAGCTGTCGCATTCACATTCATTTGAAGTGTATGCGAGGTATACATGACATTTCGCAATGAATATTATATATTATCATGAAACATAGATATGAGATGCGATTTCGCGATTTAAGAAGCTTTGGAACTCTATTGCTTCGATACGTAGACATCTGCAAACTCTATTTCCTAGCAAGCAAGTGTCGCATTTACATTCATTTGAAGTGTATGCGAGGTATACATGACACTTCGCAGTGAATATTACATATTGCCATGAAACATAGAAATGAGAAGCGATATGGGGATTTAAGAAGCATTAGATCCCTATTGCTTCGATACGTAGACATCTGCAAACGCTACTTCTTAGCAAGGAAGTATCGCATTTATATTCTTTTGAAAGGATACGAGGTATACATGGCACTTCGCAATGAATATTATATCTTATCATGAAACATAGAAATGTCATGCGATATCGCTTCTTGGGGAGCATTAGAACCCTCTTGCTACGATACGTAGACATCTGCAAACGCTATTTCCTAGGAAGGAACTTGCGTATTTACATTCGTTTGAAGTGAATACGAGGTATTCATAACACTGCACAATGAATATTATATCTTATCATGAAACATAGAAATGAGATGCGATATCGCGATTTAAGAAGCATTAGAACTCTATTGCTTCGATACGCAGATATCTGCAAACACTATTTCCTAGCAAGGAACTGTCGCATTCACATCCATTTGAACTGTGTGCAAGGTATACATGACACTTCGCAATGAATATTATATATTATCATCAAACGTAGACATGAGATGCGATATCGCGAATTAGCAAGCTTTAGAAATCTATTGCTTCGATACGGAGACATCTGCAAACGCTATTTCCTAGCAAGGAAATGTCCCATTTACATTCTTTTGAAGTGAATACGAGGTATACATAACACTCCACAATGAATATTATATATTATCATGAAACATGGTAATGAGTAGCGTTATCGCGTTTTGAGAAGCATTAGAACTCTAATGGTACGATACGTAGACATCTGCAAACGCTATTTCCTGGCAACGAAGTGTCGCGTTTACATTCTTTTGAAGTGAATACGAGGTTTACATAACACTCCACAATGAATATTATATCTTACCATGAAACATAGAAATGAGATGCGGTATGGCGATTTAAGAAGCATTAGAAATCTATTGCTTCGATACGTAGACATCTGCAAACGCTATTTCCAAGCAAGGAAGTGTCGCATTTACATCCATTTGAAGTATAGACGAGATATACATAACACTGCACAATGAATATTATATCTTATCATGAAACATAGAAATGAGATGCGATTTATGAAGCATTAGATGTCTATTGCTTCGATACGTAGACATTTGCAAACGCTATTTCCTAGTGTAACGTCTCGCGTACTGCGTTCCATCCCCCAGCGCCTCCCACAGCATCCGGCAGCGACGTACTCACCGTCAGCTGCACCTAAGCACACGGGACGAGCGCCACCACAACCAAACATACACCACGTCCGCCGAGCCAAGGCTGCTGTCAAGGTACGAAGACCTAGGAGTTCGACCAATCGACCGTGTGACAACGTGCAGCATTTCCAAAGCCAGGAAAGATGCAGCATCCAACCAGACGACTGGTCCACTGGGCACAGCAGCGAATCACCTACGCCATTACAGCGTTATTCCTATTTCCAAAGTATATATTCGTAAATCGTACTTTAGATCTAAGTACTCGACACATACATTGTACATACGCAGACAACACACACATAGCTTCTAAGATCAACGTAAATATCTATAATTATAAGTTGCGATACGCTCGAGCGGGCGTCCGACGCGCGCGGCTCACGCGTAACGCGAGCCGCGCCCCACTCCGACCGGCCGCCCCACTGCGCGGGCCGAGCGGCCACCCCACTCCGGGCTCCAGCGACTCGCGCGCCACGCGACCTAAGGAGGTCGCGGACCCGCGATCGGAGAGTCAGTCTTCTCCGAGCCTCGTTCCAAGCTTTCTTCATTAGACAGCTCTAATGCCTACGGGCTATTATCCACCTTAGTCAGAGGTGTTCGTAATTCTATTCTAAATTCAAGTTCAATTCCAATCATCGAGTCTAGTTCTAATTCCAATTCTAAACAATTAAGTCTAATTTTAACTTAGTCTTAGGGAAAGTACAGTGTAAGCTTAGGATTAACTTAGAATATACTTTGATTTTACCTCCTAACTACTAGTTCAGTTATTGATAATTTCCATTAACTTCATTCTTATCCTGCGAGTTCTTCCACGAGCCAACGCGTGGATATTTTACATTCAATCCAATCGTTAGTCGATCATTGGTAATCAGCTGGTTAGAGCGGACCGCCGCTTAGCTTCGCTGACCCATACGTGAGACTGCGTGCAGATAACGCCGACATTTCACTCTCTGGACCGACAGGCTAGAGCGGACCGCCGCTTACCCGAGTCGTATCTAGTCTGCTGAAATCAGACACGAATGTGCAGTAATTCGAAGCGAAAGGCTCGACGTGCGGGAAGGAAGAACTTCCTACGCCGTCTCGTACGTGAATACGTGGGCACCAAAGCCTTACCGGCGATCAGTGCATCCGCCACCGTCCTCGTGGCTTCTCAACGTTCCACGCCGACAACATTATCCGATCCAGGGAAGCCGAACATTGCTGAATCCCAGCAACGCTGGGCGCTCATCCCTTTGGCCATTCAGCCTCGCAGTCCTTACGCAGCATCGATGCCAGACTACGATCCACGGAAGCAGAGATATCTCAAGAAAGAATATTGATTTGTTCGCTATCAAGACGGCAAAGGTAGGATTTTTCCACATTTACAGCGTTAGCGTGTTCCTAAAAGCGTTCGTTGTCCCACGGAAAGAACCCGGCATTAGTCGCAATTAAGCGAGCCGTTTCCGCGAATTGGCTGCGTGTCGTCTCCGAGTAAAGCGGAAATTTTCCACCCTCGTGACGTGACAATAGAAGCCATGAAGTTCTAATGCTTGTTAAGACGCGATATCGCATCTCACTCCTACGTTTCACGATAAGATATAATATTCATTGCGAAGTGTCATGTATACCTTGTATTCACTTGAAAAGAATGTACATGCGTCACTTCCATGCTAGGAAATAGCGTTTGCAGATGTCTACGTATCGTAGCAATAGAGTTCTAATGCTTCTTACAACGCGATATCGCATCTCATTTCAATGTTTCATGACAAGATATAATATTCATTGCGAGGATATAATATTCATATATAATATTCATAGCAGGTTAATAATATCTTGGTATAGTTGAGGTATATACTATACCTCGTATTCACTTCAAATGAATGTAAGTGCGACACTCCCTTGCCAGGAAATAGCGCTCCCAGATGTCTACGTATCGTAGCAATAGAGTTCTAATACTTCATAAATGGTATATCGCATCTCACTTCTATGTTTCCTGATAAGACATCATATTCATTGTGGCCTGTTATGTATACCTCGTATTCATATCAAAAGAATGTAAATGCGACACTTCCTTGCTAAGAAATATCACTTGCAGATGTCTCGTATCCAAGCAATTGAGTTCTAATGCTTCTCAAAACGCGATATCGCATCTCATTTCTATGTTTCATGATATGATATAATATCCATAGCGAAGTGTCATGTATACCTCGTATTCACTTCAAGTGAATGTAAATACGACACTTCCTTGCTAGGAAATAGCGCTCCCAGATGTCGGCGTATCGTAGCAATAGAGTTCTAATACTTCTTAAAACGCGATATCGCATCTCACTACTATGTTTCCTGATAAGATATCATATTCATCGTGGACTGTTATGTATACCTCGTATTTACTTCAAAAGAATGTAAATGCGACATTTCGTTGCTAGGAAGTAGGGTTTGCACATGTCTACGTATCGGAGCAATAGATTTCTAATGCTCCTTAAATCGCTATATCGCATCTCATTTCTATGTTTCATGATAATATATATTATTCATTGTGCAGTGTTATGTATATCTCGTCTATACTTGAAATGAATGTAAATGCGACACTCCCTTCTTAGGAAATAGCGTTTCCAGATATCTACGTATCGAAGCAATACAGTTCTAATACTTCTTAAAACGAGATATCGCATCTCATTTCTACGTTTCATGATAAGACATAATGTTCATTGCGAATTGTTATGTTTATCTCGCAAACACCACAAATGAATGTAAATGCGACCCTTCCTTGCTAGGAAATAGCGTTTACAGAAATCTACGTATCGTAGCAATAGAGTTCTGATGCTTCTCAAATCGCGATGTCGCATCTCATTTCTATGCTTCATGTTAAGATATAATATTCATTGCGAAGTGTCATGTATACCTCGCATACACTTAAAATGAATGTAAATGCGGCACTTCCTTGCTAGGAAATAGCGTTTGCAGACGTCTACGTATCGAAGCAATAGATTTCTAAAGCTTGCTAATTCGCGATATCGCATCCCATTTCTATGTTTCATGATAAGACATAATATTCGTTGTGCAGTTTTATGCATACTTCGTATTCACTTCAAAAGAATATAAATGCGACACTTCCTTGCTAGGAAATAGCGTTTGCAGATGCCTACGTATCGAAGCAATAGTTTTCTAATGTTTCATAAATCGTCATATCGCATCCCATTTCTATGTTTCATGATAAGGTATAATATTCATTGCGAAGTGCCACGTATAACTCGAACTCACTTCAACAGAATGTGAGTGCGACACTTCCTTGCTACGAAATAGCGATTGCAGATGTCTACGTATCGAAGCAATAGAGTTCTAATGCTTCTTAAAACGAGATATCGCACCTCATTTCTATGTTTCATGATAAGATATAATATTCACTGCGAAGTACTATAAATACCTCGCATACACTTCAAATAAATGTATATGCTGCACTTGCTTGCTAGGAGATAGCGTTTGCAGATGTCCACATGTCGAAGCAATAGTGTTCTAATGCTTCTTAAAACGTGATATCGCATCTCATATCTATGTTCCATGATAAGATATAATATTCATTGCGGAGTGTTATGTATGCCTCGTATTCACTTCAAAAGAATGTAAGTGCGACACTTCCATGCTAGGAAATAGAGTTTGCAGATGACTACGAAACGAAGCAAACGAGTTCTAATGGTTCTTAAAACGAGATGTCGCATCTCATTTCTATGATTCATGATAAGATATAATATTCATTGCGAAGTGTTACGTATACCTCGCACACACTTCAAATGAATGTAAATGCGACACTTCCTAGCTAGGAAATAGCGCTTGCAGATGTCTACGTATCGAAGCAATAGAGTTCTAATGCTGCTTAAAACGAGATATCGCATCTCACATCTATGTTCCATGATAAGACATAATATTAATTGCGAAGTGTCATGAATACCTTGTATTCTCTTCGGAACAATGTGAACGCGACACTTCCATGCTAGGAAATAGCGTTCGGAGATGTCTAGGTATCGAAGCAATAGAGTTCTAATGCTTCTTAGAACGAGATATCGCATCTCATTTCTATGTTTCATGATAAGATATAATATTCATTCTGAAGTGCTATGTATACCTCGCATACACTTCAAATGAATGTAAATGCGACACTTCCTTGCTAGGAAATAGTGTTTGCAGATGTCTACCTATCGAAGCAATAGACTTCTAATGCTTCTTAAAACGCGATATCGCATCTCATTTCTATGTTTCGTGATAATATTGTGACGTGGTGACGTCACAAGGCTCGTTCACCCCCCCCCCCCCCCCCTGCTTCGGTTGGACTAGCTCCCAGATCACCACCGCGATAGCCATCACCCAAATCGCGATAGCAGTGCTTGCGAGAAGCGTGAAATACGCGATGGTAGAACCTTCCCCCCCCCCCCCGTTCGTTTCTCTCTCTCCGTTCGACGGATAAGACTGGCGAGCTGATGGAAGAAGCGACCTATAAGACGCCTCTTCGGCGGATAATAAGACCGCAGGTCCGCGGACGGGCTGTGCGCCGAGGTAGCGTGACGGGCTCGACGGTGGAGGAGTCGGGAAACGAACCAGAAAAGACTCTGAAGCCCGAAGGATAAGATCCAGAGCCTTGCACCGATAAGACCGCTGACATAGTCCATGGAGACAAACAGGAAGGACATCGGGTGTGAGAAGGACGTCCACCCCTCCCCTGAGCCCATGGAGAGGAAAACTCTAGATGCGCAGCGGAACTGCAGGCGAGCCGAGGAAATCGCGGTGCACGACACGCGCTGCAGTTCAAATAATCTAGAGGACCCCCGCTGGACACACCAGAGGGGGCGATCAGGGAAGATCGCCGAAATGCACCGATCGATGCCCCGAACAATACCGAAGCGTATAGCCCTACCCCACCAAGAAGCCCTAAGGAAGATCTAAGGGGATCCGAAGACTCCCAGCAAACCCATATAATGAGCTAGCCAACATGAAGACGGCCTACTCTACTACTATTCTTCTTCCCAGCGACTTAGCGACTATTTAGCGAGCAACCGAGCAAGCGATTATACGGAGCGGTTCGGAGAGAGAGAGAGAGAGAGAGAGAGAGAGAGAGAGAGAGAGAGAGAGAGAAAGAGGTAGACGGACTGAACGAGATCCATACTTGTTGGAAGCGAGAACGTGAGTCCTTATACTCTAAAGCGTCCCATTTGTTCCCTGCCGCATTTGCGATATTGCGTATTGTATTTTGTATCGTACAACGGGTGGTGATCCCCGGTCATTCGCGGCGTGTCGTATACCTTTTTGTAATACCGCGTCGAGGCAATCTAGAAAGAAGCCGTGAGTTCAGTATCCCGCGACCCCAATTTGCGCACTCGGCTAGAAGTAGTCGAGCGATAGAGTATATCGAAATTTCGAGGGTTATCTTGCACCGGGTTTCCCCGGGTTGCGTGGTTTACTAGTTTTCGCTACTTCTTGAGTAGCTGGCGCCCAAAAAGTCCCAGCCTCGCAGTTACGAAATACTCGCTGGATAGGAAATTTATTGTTCTGGACTTCGCGTTGCCGAATCACGCGGATATTTTGTAGCCCGATATAGCCCCGGATTAAACTTCTGTATAACCCCGTTATTATTGATTCTATATAACCCTTTCTTGCGGATTGTAACGGGAAAACCCGTCGCAAAATTTGGCGCCCAACATGGGGCCCTGAGAATTTCGACAATAAAGTGCTCGCCTCGACGGGACACACCCAGTATAGAAAATTTGAACAGTAACGTTCGAGAGTGTGTTTACGGGTCGTGGTGACCTATTGGGAACGTTACTGTTTTTTTTTGTCCTTTGTTGAGCGTGGATCACCACACGCGTTATCGCTGCGGCTTATACCGTTTCAAGGTCGCTATTGTTTACTGCTGGTTGCTAGGTCGGATTCACGGGAATTGGAAGGTTGAAATTAGTCTTCCCGTTAATCCGGCAGGAGAATATTACTTTTGTTTGTTTTTGGCGTCCCCTTTGGGGAAGTGACTCTTTCTCTTTTCCTTCTTTTATTACTGGTTGCTATTGCTCGGTGGTATATATTTCTCCCCCATTTCTTCTTGTGTAATTTGATCCCTGAGGCATCCTGTATCCCTATTCTTTCCCAAATTTGCCCCTCTAGTCCGGAAATACGGAATAGGATAAATTCGCGAAACGCATTTGAAAATATGGATCCTTTTACATTGATCGGGATAACGGCTACGAGCGTAACGACGACCGTTACCAAGGCCGGGGGATCGGGCACAATTGCCCGCGGGCCTACACCCCCGTCGCCCGGAATTGCGCCCCCTACTCCCCCAATACCCGCGGACGTACAGGCCGAGATCAATCGTCTTAGGTCGCGGATCTTAACTATGAGGAATGTTCGCGATTTAGTTATAGTGTGCGATCACGCGAAATTAAATTTGCAAGGCACCCTTGGAAGAATTGTCTGACCGATACTGGCATCACGAGGTTCGTCGTCGGTACCCCGAGGTTTCGGTTCCTTGGGATCCGGTGGCAGACGAAAGGGGGATAGCTATGCCACTAACGGTGACCGCGGCGATCGACGAGCCGTGCGAAGATGAGGCAGTAACCGCGCGACTTTCGCGGTTAGAATTAAGATCCCCGCCGCAACGAAATGACCTTCGCGCGACCTGCGAAAGAAACAATCTGATATCGCACGAGGAAATTCCCCCAGTACGCGCCCGGCCAACCGTTGTGTTCGCGTCCAACGTGGAATCCGATTTGGTAGGAGATAGACCCCCACCATCAAGGCTCTAGGTCCCCACCCCACCGTTTTCTCCCCGACTACCCGCGAAGAACACCTAGTAGAACATTTCCGCCGTTACGGGCCAAAATTCGAGGGGCGGCCAGATGAAGATCCGGAGGACTATCTTCTCCGGTTGCACGAATATTGCTCACGGCGAGGTTACACCAAAGAGGAAACGCTTCAGGTGTTAGGCGAATCGCTACAGGGAACGGCCCTTATATGGTATCGAGTAGATAAAGATTTGTGGTCGGATTACGACGGGTTCATATATCAATTCCGAGTGCAATTCGGACATAACGATTTACAGGAAGGGTTGCGTCACGAGGTAGAGTCCCGAACGCAGGGTCAGTTCGAGTCGTCTACGGAATACATAACGAAAATGCGGATGTATTTCCCATATTTAGATCCGCCCCTATCTTTAGAAGACCAACTCTCCCTTTCCTATCGAAATTTGCGCCCGGATATCGAGCGGTAAATATTCGGGACCGATTTCTCCGACTTCACCGAACTGAAACCAAGGTGCAAGGAAGTAGAACTACGGAATGCCCGCGCTCGAAATTACCGACCCCCGCCGTCCCCCTTGCAATCATTCCTCCCCGCGGCCGCGTACACACCACCGTCCGGGAACCCGAAGATCCAAAGACTTCACGCGGTGGAACAATTAGTTCCGCAGCCAGAACGGACCGCGTTAACGGTTGAACCCACACCCCCTGATTCCCTGATTTCCTCTGTACCCCAAACCCGACCCGTCGCCACCTCCACCCCCCAGACGACACACCAATAGCCGAGAAACCCGAAGACGGAACGCAAAAAGAAACCCCCACCGGCCGTCCGTTCGACAACCGTACGTTGTTATAATTGTCGTGAACAGGGGCACGTGTACCGGGAATGCCCGCACGAGTTGGGCTCCTTTTGCCGTGTGTGTGGATTGCAGGGCCACACTGTCAACACTTGCCCGCGTTGCCGTCGTGTCCGAGCGGGAAACCTGAGGGGGGAGGCCAGTGAAGGTACCCTCCCCCAGCGCTTCGGAACCACATCTGCCCAGTAGACCTGTGAACCCCTTTAAACACCCCCACCTTCCAGCCTCGCAGTTACGAAATACTCGCTGGATAGGCAATTCTTGGTTCTGCATTTGGCGTTGGCGAATTCGTCTACAATTATACCACGCGCATATTTTGTACACCGATATTCTGTACCCCGGATTAAACTACTGCATACCCCCGTTAGTATTAGTTCTATATACCCCTTTCTTGCGGATTGTAACGGGAAAACCCGTCACAATATATAATACTCATTGTGGAGTGTTATGTATACCTCGTATTCACTTCAAATGAATGTAAATGCGACACTTCCTTGCTAGGAAATAGCTTTTCCAGATATCTACGTATCGTAGCAATAGAGTTCTAATGCTTCTTAAAATGCGATACCGCAACCCATTCCTATGTTTCATGATTTGATATAATATCCATTGCGAAGTGTCATGTATACCTCGCATTTACTTCAAAAGATTGTAAATGCGACACTTCCTTGCTAGGAAATAGCGCTTGCAGATACCTACGTATCCAAGCCATAGAGATCTAATACTTCTTAAAACGCGATATCGCATCTCACTCCTATGTTTCGTGATAAGATATAATATCCATTGCGAAGTGTCATGTATACCTCGTATTCACCTCAAAAGAATGTGAATGCGACACTTCCATGCTAGGAAATAGCGTTTGCAGATGTCTACGTATCGAAGCAATAGAGTTCTAATGCCTCTTAAAACGCGATATCGCATTTCATTTTTATGTTTCGTGATAAGACATATTATTCATTGCGTAGTGTCATGTATACCTCGTATTCACTTCAAATGATTGCAAATGCGCCACTTCCTTGCTAGGAAATAGTGTTTCCAGATATGAATGTACCGTAGCTATAGAGAACTAAAGCTTCTTAAAATAAGATATCGCATCTCATTTCTATGTTTCATGATAAGATATAGTATTCATTGCGAAGTGTCATGTATACCTCGTATTCACCTCAAAGGAATGTAAATGCGACACTTCCATGCTGGGATATAGCGTTTGCGGATGTCTACGTATCGTAGTAATAGAGTTCTAATGCTTCTTATAACGGGATATCGCAACACTTTTCTATGTGTCATGATAAGATATAGTATTCATTGTGGATTGTTATGTATACCTCGTATTCACTTCGAAAGAATGTAAATGCGACACTTCCATGCTAGGAAATAGCGTTTGCGGATGTCTACGTATCGTAGCAATAGAGTTCTAATGCTTCTTAAAACGCGATATCGCATTTCATTTTTATGTTTCGTGATAAGATATATTATTGATTGCGAAGTGTCATGTATACCTCGTAATCACTTCAAAAGTATGTAAACGCGACACTTCCTTGCTAGGAAATGTCGTTTGCAGATGTCTACGTATTGTAGCAACAGAATTCTAATGCTTCTTGTAACGCGATAACGCAAATCATTTCTATGTTTCATAATAAGGTATAATATTCAATGCGAAGTGTCATGTATACCTCGTATTCACTACAAAAGAATGTAAACGCGACACTTCCTTGCTAGGAAATGTCGTTTGCAGATGTCTACGTATCGTAGCAATAGAATTCTAATGCTTCTTAAATCGCGATATCGCTCCTAATTTCTATGTTTCATGATAAGATATAATATTCATTGCGAAGTGTCATGCATACCTCGTATTCACTTAAAAAGAATGTAAATGCGACACTTCCTTGCTATTAAATAGCGTTTGCAGATGTCTACGTATCGAAGCAATAGATTTCTAATGCTTCTTAAAACGCGATATCGCATCTCATTTCTATGTTTTATAATGAGATATAATATTCATTGCGAAGTGTCATGTATACCTCGTATTCAATTCAAAAGAATGTAAATGCGACACTTCCTTGCTTGGAAATAGCGTTTGCAGATGTTTACGTATCGTAGAAATAGAGTTCTAATGCTTCTTGAAACGCGATATCGCAAATCATATCTATGTTTCACCATAAGATATAATATTCAATGCGAAGTGTCATGTATACCTCGTATTCACTTCAAAAGAGTGTAAATGCGACACTTCCATGCTAGGAAATAGCGTTTGCGGATGTCTACGTATCGTAGCAATAGAGTTCTAATACTTCTTAAAACGCGATATCGGATGTCAGTTCTAAGCCACATGATAAGATGTAATTTCAATGCAACGCGTTATTTATATCTCCTCTACACTTCAAATGAATGTAAATGCATCACTTCCTTCCTACGGAATATCGTTTCTATATCTGAAGGTTTAGAAGCAATAAAGTTATAATGCTTCGTAAAACGCGGCTGCGCATCTTACTTCTATATTTCATGATAAGATGTAATATTCATAGCATCGCTTTATGTTTATCTGCTTCTGCACATGAATTGAGTGTGAACGCTACACTTTCTTGCCCGGGGATAGCGTTTCTAGATGGTGGCGAAGCAGTTAATTTGTCATGCTTCATGCACCGCAATATCGCAATTCATGTAAACAGTTCAAAGTAAGTTAGAAGGTTGTAAAGCTCTATGCATCGCATTATGCTTATCTGCTTTTGTGCTTTATAATGCTCTGGGATGTGAGAAGGTCCTCAACCATCCTTAACCCCCTAAAGAGGAGTCAAAAGTCCAGCGGCCCTGCAGGCGGGCCATGGGAGCACGGCGCGCGAGGCGCTATGCAATTTAAATGATCAGGAGGATCCCCTCAGGGACGCCCAAGCGGGCGAGAAGAGGAAATCGCCGAAATCCACTGATCGATGGACCCGAACAATACCGAAGCCTACAGCCCACTCCACCAAGGAGCCTCGAGGAGGATGCAGGAGACCCGAGGACCACCAGCGAATTCAAGGAACCTGAAGAAGGGAACGTGAGAGCTTATTCGCTAAAGCGTCCCATTTCTTGTGTCGCATATTGTATATTGTATCTTATATCGTGAAGCGAGTTATGATACCCGGTAATTCGCGGCGTGTTGCGTAGTTTCCCGTAGCCCTTGTTAGTTAAACCAACGTCGAGACCATAAATAAACATGCCGTCACTTCAGTATCTCGCAACCTGAGTGTGTGTACTTGGCTAGGCGTAGTCGAGAGGAGGAGCATTTCGAAATTTCAAGGTTTGTTCCGCCCCAGGGTTCCCGGGGTCGTGTAGTCTATCCCTTTGCTACTTTCTGAGCAGCTGTCGCCCAAGAAAAGTTGTATGCGAGCGGATACCTTGGAACGATAGATCGCTTTAGATTAAAGTACGTTTTACACTTTAAAGCATTTAGATAATTAACCCCTTCGAGCTTCCCTGACTTACTATATATAGGTTTCCGTCACAACTAATAAGAAGCATCACTTTACATAGATATATAGAACACACATATTTTTAAACGTAGATCTGAGAATTTTAGAACTTACTTTGAAACGTTAGTAGTGAGGAATTCCATCGGATTTCATAGAAATTCAGAACTTACTTGCTATGATTCATAGGCAGATAAGGGCCATCGCGTTGCTTAGAACTTTAGTACTTGCTTACTTCAACAAAGATTTCTATTGGCTTCGTCCGTTCTTTTAGAAGAGTTTTTGATAAACCACATACTTTTCACGCTTCTGATATCTTCGAAAGTTCGCGAGATGTAATCGTTTAAGTTTTAAAATGATTACTTAGTGTGGATTATTATTTAGTAACTCGCTCATAAACGAGTCTGCATAGGATTTAATCCATAAGTTTTTAAGCCTGGAATTTATGCAGCTATTTGTTATTCACTTATTGCTCAAACGACAAAGACTCTGACCACTTCAAAATGGTTGACTCTCATCAATTTTCTTGAAAATTGAAATACTGCCCAACTGCTTGCATTAGAGACTGTAATTAAAGCTTTCAAAACATTTTACCTCTTATAGATGAATTCTGGAATTGAAATTGAATGTTTGACTTTTCTAACTCCTGTTTAGACATCTTTCTATTGGAATGTTCAAGTATTTTACATACTCGTAATTATTAAAAATGTTTTACTTGATTCTTTAATTTAATATTTAGAATTTTCTGAGAAATATTTTTTATCGATATGAACTATATAATTGCAATTATAATTCTTTATGAAGTAATAATAACAGAAAGGTATGTATCCATTCTTGTAGTTTTGTAAAGAGTATTTAATCTTAATATCTAAAATGAAACATTGAGATCTGTTTACAATCTAATGGAATTTAATTACCTTTTGATTCAAATTCACAATGATAATCTTCCATAGTTCAACAATTTTGTGAGCTGTCCTCAGGAATCCGCAGCTCAGTACTTATAAAATGAACGACACAAAGAACAGCCTAACCAAACGTATTCGAACCGATTTTTCAGTACTAATCTTATCATGTTTAACTTATGCTGCAAACTATTGAAATGCCCTTCGAAAAGTGTTTATTCACAGTGAAGTAAACGGTAAGTATTACGCCTTCCACCACTGTTTACAAATACGTATGTTTCAATTACTAATCAAAACCGTGAGTATTATCGCCTTTCTTTACTTTTTTGTAACCTTCAATGCCTTCATGTTACAGATCGTTAAACTTGCTTTAAAAATGCTCTATCGTATTACGGAAGAACGGGACATACCAATTCATTTCAAAAAATGGAGGTAACCTTCATATGTCCAACATAACTCCACTTACAAAAAAAACTATTTTCATCAACGGATGGCCCCTTTGCACTATGCAATTTTTATAGTAGCAAAAACTTCCATGAAACTTATAGTTTCGTGGATATCTGAGGTGTTAATTATTACTGCCCCACCCTGTATATTGTTTATAGATGTGTCCAACAAGGCAACGATGAAAAGAGTTAAATTTTAATATTATGATGTTTATTATTTTACTTATATATATTTTGTTTTTCTGAAATTTTGTCAAAAAAACAATGTTCACGATGTCGACAGATGAATATATTTGCCTTAGAATTACAAGAGCCAACAATATCGAAAGTAGAATATTTCTTTACTTCGCTAAACCGAATCATTGCAAACGTTAAGTAAAGTGCGTGCCTTTCAAAACAGTCAGATGCAAATTACGATACAACGTTTCCAAGAAATGGAACGTGCCACTGTTTTTTTATTTCCGTTTATTTAATCAAAGGAAATTTAATTGAAATATCCGCAAAATTTGAGGACAAAAAGTTATTGTAATTTTACGCAACATATATGATGATGATAAAAGATAAGTATACGGAACTGAAAATGGAAAGTAGCGAGCAGAAAAAGAAACTGATGGAGCTACAAATTAGATCGATACATCCGTCAAATGATGATTCTAGGTTAATAAAATCTGTTAATCAAAGAACTATTGCAAAAATCAAGTATAATCAATATTACTTCTGCTCAAAGGCTATAATAGAATTGGACCGAAATGGGTACAAAACAGGCAATTATATCTATACGTTCTATTCTATGCAAAGGCAAATATTTCGAAGAGAAAAGATGTGTTACTTACAAATTACTTATGTTCCTAGATATCTCACTAATTCAGGCTTCTTGTCTTGCAGAACTAATCATTCATTTAACATGTAAAGGGATCGAAGAATAGTAAAAGATTTTTATATTTCATGGCCTCACTCGATACGTCAATTCGATCACGTAAAATATCGGACATTAATTGCATCTACATCTTCAGACTTGTAATTTGTATTGTATAACGGGTGGTGATCCACGGTCATTCGGGGCGTGTCGTATACCCTTTTGTAATACCGCGTCGAGGCAATCTAGAAAGAAGCCGTGAGTTCAGTATCCCGCGACCCTAATTTACGCACTCGTCTAGAAGCAGTCGAGCGAAAGAGTATTTCGAAATTTCGAGGGTTATCTTGAACCGGGTTTCCCCGGGTTGCGTGGTTTACTAGTTTTTGCTACTTTTTGAGTAGCTGGCGCCCAAAAAGTCCCAGCCTCGCAGCTTCGAAATGCTCGCTGGATAGGAAATTTATTGTTCTGTACTTCGCGTTGCCGAATCACGCGGATATTCTGTACCCCGATATAACCCCGGATTAAACTTCTGGATACCCCGTTATTATTGGTTCTATATACCCTTTTCTTGAGGATTGAAACGAGAAAAACCGTCACAGTACATAATTATACATGACTGCATAAGAAGGATATCATATACTTTTATAATGAATGCGATATAAGAATATAAAACGAAGAACTATCCACTCCCATCAGGAGTAAAAACAATGTATTGTACGCAAAGTTCATTGCAAAATATAATCAAGCAGTTAATATATCAAATCACAGCACACAATAAATCACTGAATGTATAATGATATGAATAGTAAGAAAAACATATTTACCTGTTAGACGTTTATAAATTCAAATTTAAAAGTCCAAGTCACATTTAATATATTATTGTTTAACAAGGTGATTTAATGTTATTTCAAATAGGCGTGCAGAACTAGCTCGTACTTCTGTCAATGTAATTTCATTCGAAAAATACAAAGGATAAGAGGAAATATTCTCCAATATATAACATATACAAATCAACGGATGCAAGAGAGAACACTCGATCTCGGTGTAAAGAGACCGGGGCGTCATCCTGCAGTAATAAAGCTTGTTCCGAGATGGTGTAGAGAGGGAATGTGGAGGGTGAAAAGCATAAAATAACAACAATGTAACTAAGAGAAAGAGAAAGAAAATATGTGGAAGCATTGCATTTATTAAGAGGAAATCCTAGAAATATCAAACAACAGATTATATACTATACTGTAAGGGTAAGGTACAACGAAATAGACGATATCGTGAGAGAAACTAAAAAAATCGAGAAACTTAAAAAGAAAATAATAATTTAGATTGAGCGAATCAATATCGCTGATCCCGGCAAGCTTAATGGAAAACGCATAACGATGAATCGGTTAGAGTATAAGATAGATGTTGGTCGCGGTTTGAGTGGCCCTGGGAATCCTTTGCCCGCATCAGGGCAGGCAGTAGGATGGTGGAGGGCCTGCCCTCCTGTTGCTTGGATCTATAGAATTCACATTATATTGCAGAGTAGAAGCAGATAATTATAATGCTTTACATAGAAGATTACAGCTTACTTAATTCGAAACGTTGAAATGAGATGAGTCATGGCATTGTATAATGCATTAGTACTCTATTGTCTCGACATGTAGACACTACGAAGGGCAATCCTGTTGCATGGAGCTGTAGAATTCACATTCTTATGAAGCTTTAAAGCAGATAAGCATAGAGCTATGCATAAGAGATTACAGCATTCTTACTTTAAAACGATGAAATGGGATGCGCCAGCGCATTGCATGGAGAATTCTAGCTCGATTGCTTTAACAGACAGACACTACGGAGCGCCATGCCGTTGCATGGAATTATATAGTTCACATTCTATTGAAGACCTCTAACAGTTAAGCATAATGTTATGGAGATATGATTGTAGATTCTTTGCTTTGAAACGTTGAAATGAGATGCGACATTTCGCTGCATGAAGTATTATAAATGTCTTGCTTGGACACGTAGAGATCTGGAAAAGGTATTCTGTTGCAAGTAAGTATAGGATTCACATCCTTCTAAGGCCTAGATGCAGACAAATGTAACATATTGCATAGAACAATGCAATTTACCATGAATCATTGAAATGACTTGCGACATCGTGTTGAATGAAGCAATAGAACTCCATAGCTCCGATAAGTAAACAACTGGAAACGCTATTTCCTAGCAAGGAAGTGTGGCACTTACATCCTTTTGAAGTGTAGACGAGGTATACATAACACTTCGCAACAAATATTATATCTTATCATGCAACATAGGTATGAGATGCGATTTCGCGTTTTAAGAAGCATTAGAACTCTATTATTTCGATACGTAGACATCTGCAAACGCTATTTCCTAGCAAGGAAGTGTCTCATTTACAATCATTTGAAGTGAATACGAGGTATAAGTGGCACTTCGCAATGGATATTATATCTTATCATGAAACATAGAAATGAGATGCGATATCGCGTTTTAAGAAGCATTAGAACCCTATTGTTTCGATACGTAGACATCTGTAAAAGTTATTTCCTAGCAAGGAAGTGTCGCATTTACATTCTTTTGAAGTGAGTACGAGGTATACATGACACTTCGCTTTGAATATTATATCTTATGATGAAACATACAAATGATATGCGACATCTCGTTTTAAGAAGCAATAGAACACTATTATTTCGATACGTAGACATCTGGAAACGCTATTTCCTAGCATGGAAGAGTCGCATTTACATTCCTTTGAAGTGAATACGAGCTATATATGACACTTCGCAATGCATATTATATCTCATCATGAAACATAGAATTGAGGTGCGACATCCCGTTTTAAGAAGCATTAAATCTCTATTATTTCGGTAAGTAGACATCTGGAAACGGTAATTCCTAGCAAGGAAGTGTCGCATTTACATTCTTTTGAAGTCTACACAAGGTACACATGACACTTCGCAATGAATATTATATCTTATCATGAAACATAGAAATCAGATGGGACATCGCGATTTAAGAAGCATTAGAACACTATTGCTACGATACGTAGACATCTGCAAATGCTATTTCCTAGCAAGGAAATGTCGCATTTACATTCATTTGAAGTGTATGCGAGGCATACATGACACTTCGCAATGAATATTATATATTATCATGAAGCATTGAAATGAGATGTGATATCGCGTTTTAAGAAGCATTAGAACTCCATTGCTTCGGTACGTAGATATCTGCAGACGTAATTTCCTAGCAAGGAAGCGTCGCATTCACATTCTTTTGAAGTGAGTACGACGTGTACATGACACTTCGCAATGAATATTATATATTATCATAAAACATAGAAGTGAGATGCGATATCTCGTTTTAACAAACATTAAAACCCTATTGCTTCGATACGTAGACATCTGGAAACGCCATTTCCTGGAAAGGAAGTGTCGCATTTACATTCATTTGAAGTGTAGACGAGGAATATAAAGCACTTCGCAGTGAATATTATATCTTATCATGAAACATAGAAATGAGATGCGATATCGCTTTTAAACAAGCATTAGAACTCCATTGCTGCGATACGTAGACATCTGGAATTGCTATTTCCTAGCAAGAAAGTGTCGCGTTTACATTCTTTTGAAGCGAATATGAGGTATACATTACACCCCACAATGAATATTATATCTTATCATGAAACATACAAGTGAGATGCGATATCGCGTTTTACAAGAATTAGAACTCTATTGCTACGATACATAGCAGGGAAGTGCCCGAAATCGACGCGAATTGCGCAGAGCTGGGTTCGTCGGCGTACAAGACTCGATTTACAGGGTACAAAGACGTACAACTTACCTTTCGATGCTCCAGGCGTCGTAGCTCTCCTCATCCTCGTAGCGTGGAGTGGAATCCACCCTCGCGTATGTGTGGCGTCGCATCACCGTTCCGTGGCGTCGAGTAGGCGGGTTGCCAGCGTGTAGGGGATCCGGATGCTGGAGGAGATGTGGATGCTGATCTGTGGCCGTCGAGGTTGGCGGGCGATGTCTGAGGGTGGCAGTCGGTACGCCTGACGTCACAAAATGCGACACTTTGCTAGGAAGTAGCGTTAGCAGATATCTACGAATCGAAGCAATAGATTTCTAATGCTTCCAAAAAGCGATATCGCATCTCATTTCTATGTTTCATGATAAGATATAATATTCATTGCGAAGTGTTAAGTGTACCTCGTTTACAATTCAAAGGAATGCAAATACCACACTTTCTTTGCTGGGAAATGCGTTCCCAGATGTCTGAGTATCGAAGTAATAGAGTTCTAATGCTTCTTAAATCGCGATATCGCATCTCACATCTATGCTTCATGATAAGATATAATATTCCTTGCGAAGTGTCATGTATACCTCGTATTCTCTTCAAAAGAAAATAAATGCGACACTTCCTTGCTAGGAAATAGCGTTTCAAGATATCTACGTACCGAAACAATAGAGCTCTAATCCTTCTTAAAACGACATGTCGCATCTCATTTCTATGTTTCATAATAAGATATAATATTCAATGCGAAGTGTCATGTATACCTGGTACTCACTTCAAAAGAATGTAAATGCGACACTTCGATGCTAGAAGCTAGAGCGTTTGCAGATGTCTACGTATCGTAGCAACGGAGTTCTAGTGCTCTATAAATCGCGATATCGCATCTCATTTCTACATTTCATGATAAGATATATTATTCACTGTGGAGTGTCAGGTAAGCTTTGTATTCACTTCAAAAGATTGTAAATGCGACACCTCCTTGCTAGGAAATATAGTTTGCAGATTTCTACGTATCGACACAATAGAGTTCCAAAGCTTCTTAAAACGGGATGTCGCATCTCATTCCTATGTTTCATGATAAGATATAATATTCATTGCGAAGTGTCATGTATACATAGTATTCACTCCAAATAAATGTAAATGCGACACTTCCTTGCTAGGAAATAGCGTTTGCAGATGTCTACGTATCGAAGCAATGGAAGCAATGGAATTCTAATGCTTCTTAAAACGCGATATCGCCTCTCATTTCTACGCTTCGTGATAAGATATAATATTCATTGTGCAGTGCTATGTATGTCTCGTATTCACATCAAAGGAATGTAAATGCGACCCTTCTTTCCTAGGAAATAGCGTTGCAGATGTCTTCGTATCGAAGCAATAGAGCTCTAATGCATCTTAAAACGAGATGTCGCATTTCATTTCTATGTTTCATGATAAGATATAATATTCATTGCGATGTGTCATGTATACCTCGTATTCACTTCAAAAGAATGTAAATGCGACACTTCCTTGCTAGGAAATAGCGTCTGCAGATATCTACGTATCGTAGCAATGGAGTTCTAATGCGTCTTAGGGCGGGATATCGCATCTCACTTCTATGTTTCATGATAAGATATAATATTCATTGCGAAGTGTCACGTATACCTTGCATTCTCTTCAAATGAATGTAAGCGCGACACTTCCTTGCTAGGAATTAGCGTTTGCAGATGTCTACGTATTGAGGCAATAGAGTTCTAATGCGTCTCAAAACGAGATGTCGCATCTCATTTCTACGTTCCATGATAAGATATAATATTGATTGCAAAGTGTCATGTATACTTCGTTTTCACTTCACAAGACTGTAAATGCGACACTTTGCTGCTAGGAAATATCGTTTGCAGATGTCTTTGTATCGAAGCAATAGAGTTCTAATGCTTCTTAAATCGTCATATCGCATCTCATATCTGTGTTTCTTGATAAGATATAATATTCACTGTGAAGTGCTATGTATACCTCGTATTCCTTTCAAGAGAATGTAAATGCGACACTTCCTTGTTAGGAAGTAGCGTTTGCAGATGTATATGTATCGAAGCAATAGGGTTCCAATGCTTCTTAAATCGTCATATCGCATCTCATTTCTATGTTTCATGATAAGATATAATATTCATTGCGATGTGTCATGTATACCTGGTATTCCTTTCAAAATAATATAAATGCGACACTTCCTTGCCAGGAAATAGCGTTTGCAGATGTCTACGTATCGAAGCAATAGAGTTCTAATGCTTCTTAAATTGCCATATCGCATCTCATTTCTATGTTTCATGGTAAGATATAATATTCATTGTGCAGTGCTATGTATACCTCGGATTCACCTCAAAAGAATGTAAATGCGACACTTCCTTGCTAGGAAATAGCGATTGCAGATGTATACGTATCGAAGCAATAGACTTCTAATGCTTCATAAATCGCCATATCGCATCTCATTTCTATGTTTTATGGTAAGATATAATATTCATTGTGCAGTGTTATGTATATCTCGTCTACTCTTCAAATGAATGTAAATGCGGCACCTCCTTGCTAGGAAATACCGTTTGCCGATTTCTACGTATCGGAGCAATAGTGTTCTAATGCTCCTTAAATCGCCATATCGCATCTCATTTCTATGCTTCATGATAAGATATAATATTCATTGTGCAGTGTTATGTATACCTCGTATTCACCTCAAAAGAATGTATATGCCTTGACACTTCCTTGCTAGGAAATAGCGTTTGCAGAAGCCTACGTATCGTAGCATTAGTGCTCCAATGCTTCTCAAAACCCGATATCGTTTCTCAATTCTATGATTCATGATAATATTTAATATTCATTGCTAAGTGTCATGTATACCTCGCATACACTTCAAATGAATGTAAATGCGACGCTTCCTTGCTAGGAAATACCGTTTGCCGATGTCTATGTATCGAAGCAATAGTGTTCTAATGCTTCATAAATTGCCATATCCCATCTCATTCCTGTGTTTCATGATAATATATAATACTCACTGCGCAGTGTCTTGTATACCTCGCATACTCTTCAAATGAATGTGAATGCGACACTTACTTGCTAGGAAATAGCGTTTGCAGATGTCTACGTATCGAAGCAATAGATTTCTAAAACTTGCTAATTCGCGATATCGCATCTCATATATAGGTTCCATGATAATATATAATATTCATTGCGAAGTGTCATGTATACCTCGCATACACTTAAAATGATCGTAAATGCGACTCTTCCTTGCTAGGAATTAGCGTTTGCAGATGTCTACGTATCGAAGCAATAGAATACTAATGCTTCTTAAATCGTCATATCGCATCTCATTTCTATGTTTCATGATAAGATATAATATTCATTGCGAAGTGTCATGTATACTACGTATTCCTTTCAAAAGAATGTAAATGCGACACTTCCTTGCTAGGAATTAGCGTTTGCAGATGACTACGTATCGAAGCAATAGATTTCTAAAGCTTGCTAATTCGTGATATCGCATCGCATATATATGTTTCATGATAATATATAATATTCATTGCGAAGTGTCATGTATACCTCGCATACACTTCAAATGAATGTGAATGCGACAGTTCCTTGCTAGGAAATAGTGTTTGCAGATATCTACGTATCGAAGCAATAGAGTTCTAAAGCTTCTTAAATCGTCATATCGCAACTCATTTCTATGTTTCATGATTAGATATAATATTCATTGTGGAGTATTATGTATACCTCGTATTCACATTAAAAGAATGTAAATGCGACACTTCCCTGCCAGGAAATATCGTTTGCAGATGTCTACGTATGGTAGCATTAGAGTTCTAATGCTTCTCAAAACGTGATATCGTTACACATTACTATGTTTCATGATAATATATAATATTCATTGCGAAGTGTCATGTATACCTCGCATACACTTAAAATGAATGTAAATGCGACACTTCCTTCCTAGGAAATAGCGTTTGCAGATGTCTACGTATCGAAGCAATAGATTTCTAGATCTTCGTAAAACATGATATCGCATCTCATTTCAATGTTTCATGATAAGATATAATATTCATTGGGAAGTGTCATGCTTACCTGGTACTCACTTCAAATGAATGTAAATGCGACATTTCCTTGCTAGGAAATAGCGCTTGCAGATGTCCACGTATCGAAGCAATAGAGTTCCAAAGCTTGGAAATTCGCGATATCGCTGCTCATTAGTATGTTGCATGATAATATATAATATTCATTGCGAAGTGCCATGTATACCTCGCAAACACTTAAAGTGCATGTAAATGCAACACTTCCTTGCTAGGAAATAGCGTTTGCAGATGTCTACGTATCGTAGCAACGGAGTTCTAGTGCTCTATAAATCGCGATATCGCATCTCATTTCTACATTTCATGATAAGATATATTATTCACTGTGGAGTGTCAGGTAAGCTTTGTATTCACTTCAAAAGATTGTAAATGCGACACCTCCTTGCTAGGAAATATAGTTTGCAGATTTCTACGTATCGACACAATAGAGTTCCAAAGCTTCTTAAAACGGGATGTCGCATCTCATTCCTATGTTTCATGATAAGATATAATATTCATTGCGAAGTGTCATGTATACCACGTATTCCTTTCAAAAGAATGTAAATGCGACACTTCCTTGCTAGGAAATAGCGTTTGCAGATGACTACGTATCGAAGCAATAGATTTCTAAAGCTTGCTAATTCGTGATATCGCATCGCATATACATGTTTCATGATAATATATAATATTCATTGCGAAGTGTCATGTATACCTCGCATACACTTCAAATGAATGTGAATGCGACAGTTCCTTGCTAGGAAATAGTGTTTGCAGATATCTACGTATCGAAGCAATAGAGTTCTAAAGCTTCTTAAATCGTCATATCGCAACTCATTTCTATGTTTCATGATAAGATATAATATTCATTGTGGAGTATTATGTATACCTCGTATTCACATTAAAAGAATGTAAATGCGACACTTCCCTGCCAGGAAATAGCGTTTGCAGGTGTCTACGTATGGTAGCATTAGAGTTCTAATGCTTCTCAAAACGTGATATCGTTACACATTACTATGTTTCATGATAATATATAATATTCATTGCGAAGTGTCATGTATACCTCGCATACACTTAAAATGAATGTAAATGCGACACTTCCTTCCTAGGAAATAGCGTTTGCAGATGTCTACGTATCGTAGCAATGGAGTACTAATGCTTCTTAAAGCGAGATGTCGCATTTCATTCCTATGTTTCGTGATAAGATATAATATTCATTGTAGAGTGTTATGTATACCTCGTATTCACTTCAAAAGAATGTAAATGCGACACTTGCATGCTAGGAAATAGCGTTTGCAGATGTCTACGTATCGTAGCAATAGAGTTCTAATGCTTCTTGAAACGAGATGCCGCACTTCATTCCTATGTTTCGTGATAAGATATAATATTCATTGCGAAGTGTCACGTATATCTCGCATTCACTTCAAAAGAATGTAAATGCGACACTTCCATGCTAGGAAGTAGCGTTTGCAGATGTCTACGTATCGTAGCAATAGAGTTCTAATGCTTCTTTAATCGCGATATCGCATCTCATTTCTATGTTTCATGATAAGATATCATATTCATTGCCAAGTGTTATGTATACCTCGTGTACACTTCAAAAGAATGTAAATGCGGCACTTCCTTGCTAGGAAATAACGTTTGCAGATGTCTACGCATCGTAGCAAAGGAGTTCTAATGTTTCCTAAAACGCGATATCGCAACTCACTTCTATGTTTCATGATAAGATATAATATTCATTATGGAGTGTTATGTATACCTCGTATTCTCTTCAAAAGAATGTAAATACGACACTTCCATGCTAGGAAATAGCGTTTGCAGATGTCTACGTATCGTAGCAATAGAGTTCTAATGCTTCCTAAAACGCGATATCGCATCTCACTTCTATGTTTCATGATAAGATATAGTATCCATTGCGAAGTGTTATGTATATCTCGTATTCGCTTCAAAATAATGTAAATGCGACACTTCCATGCTAGGGAATATCGTTTCCAGATGCCTACGTATCGTAGCAATAGAGTTCTAATGCTTCTTAAAACGCGATATCGCACCTCCTTCCTATGTTTCATGATAAGATATAATATTCATTGCGAAGTGTCATGTATACCTCGTATTAACTTCAAAAGAATGTAAATGCGACACTTCCTTGCTAGGAAATAACGTTTGCAGATGTCTACGCATCGTAGCAATAGAGTTCTAATGTTTCCTAAAACGCGATATCGCAACTCACTTCTATGTTTCATGATAAGATATAATATTCATTATGGAGTGTTATGTATACCTCGTATTCTCTTCAAAAGAATGTAAATACGACACTTCCATGCTAGGAAATAGCGTTTGCAGATGTCTACGTATCGTACCAATAGAGTTCTAATGCTACTTAAAACGAGATGTCGCATTTCATTTCTATGTCTCGTGATAAGATACAATATTCATTGTGGAGTGTTATGTATACCTCGTATTCACTTCAAAATAATGTAAATGCGACAGTTCCTTGCTAGGAAATAACATTTGCGGATGTCTACGCATCGTAGCAATAGGTTCTAGTGCTACTTAAATCGCGATATCGCATCTCACATCTATGTTTCGAAATAAGATATAATATTCATTGCGAAGTGTCATGTATACCTCGTATTAACTTCAAAAGAATGTAAATGCGACACTTCCATGCTAGGAAATAACATTTGCAGATGTCTACGCAACGTAGCAGTAGAGTTCTAATGCTTCCTAAAACGCGATATCCCATCTCACTTCTATGTTTCATGATAAGATACAGTATCCATTGCGAAGTGTTATGTATATCTCGTATTCGCTTCAGAATAATGTAAATGGGACACTTCCATGCTAGGGAATATCGTTTCCAGATGTCTACGTATCGTAGCAATAGAGTTCTAATGCTTCTTAAAACGCGATATCGCACCTCCTTCCTATGTTTCATGATAAGATATAATATTCATTGCGAAGTGTCATGTATACCTCGTACTAACTTCAAAAGAATGTAAATGCGACACTTCCTTGCTAGGAAATAACGTTTGCAGATGTCTACGCATCGTAGCAATAGAGTTCTAATGTTTCCTAAAACGCGATATCG
Organism: Xylocopa sonorina; assembly: GCF_050948175.1. NCBI lineage: Eukaryota > Metazoa > Arthropoda > Insecta > Hymenoptera > Apidae > Xylocopa > Xylocopa sonorina. The sequence continues at coordinate 464,282 of NW_027490270.1, read as the reverse complement.
CAACTCACTTCTATGTTTCATGATAAGATATAATATTCATTATGGAGTGTTATGTATACCTCGTATTCTCTTCAAAAGAATGTAAATACGACACTTCCATGCTAGGAAATAGGGCTTGCAGATGTCTACGTATCGTACCAATAGAGTTCTAATGCTTCTTAGAACGCGATATCGCATCTCACTTCTATGTTTCATGATAGGATATAATATTCATTGCGAAGTGTCATA